>NW_024070199.1:1237256-1410036 GCF_014754425.2 Oryx dammah | reverse complement strand
CCACTCACACACTACAGACATACTACACACACACACACACACACCCTGTATACACTGTGCACACCACTCACATCACACCACAGATGCACTATACACACACCCCATCACACACACCCCCCTATATACACTGTGCACTCCACTCACACCACACTACAGACATACCACACACACACCCTCCTACATACACTGTGCACACCACTCACACCACACTACAGAAATACTGCACGCACGCGCACACACACACACACACACCCCTCAGGCTTCTGGAGTAGAGCCTGCCCAGCTTCCTTTCTTGGTCCCACCCTGTTCAAGCTGTGTCACTTGCTTGTGTGATTGGCAGACCCCTAGCCCCTGTCTTCCTCAGTTGCTCCCCTTTAAACAGAGACCATGCCACCGCCTGCCCCCTCAGGGCTGTGTGAGGAGTCGCTGGGATGACACGGCCCGAGAGTGAGGGCGTGGCTGGCACTCGCCATCGTTCCCTCGACATTATTCTACCTACAGAGAGTGGAGGGTGACCCGGAAGGAGAGAAGCGGGGACCCGAGAAGATGGGGGTGGAGGGAAGAGGACGGGAAGGGGTGTGTGGCAGGGGGGCACCTCTGCCCCAGGGCCTTCCTCAGCCTGTGTATTCTCAGGGTTTCCCCCCAACACTTAGTAGCATTGGAATTTTACTGCTGAACATTTGGTGATCATATTTAAACACTTGACATTTCTAATGTTTTGGGACATTTAGTCGGCACTGTCACTGAGAGAGGGCTTCCCAGGTGGTGCTGGTGGTAAAGACCAGCTGCCAATGCAAGAGACACAGGAGACGTGGGTTTGATCCCTGGGTCGGAAAGATCCGCTGGAGGAAGGCATGGCAACCCACGCCAGGAGTCTTGTCTGGAGAGTCCCGTGGGCAGAGGAGCCTGGCGGGCTACAGTCCCTGGGGTCACAAAGAGTCGGACCCGACTGAGCAACCAACACACTGTGCCACCTGGAAACTTGGGGGCTCCAGGTGCTGGATATGTGTTATCTTGTTTAATTCTTAAAAGTCCTGGAAAAGATATTACCCATGCTTGTAGGAAGAAACTTTTCTTTGACTTTAAGAAGTGATGTGATTTCCCAAGCTCACAGAGCTTACTGAGTTCAAAGCTAGGTGTGGAGCCTGGGGCTCTTGTTATTTGTTGTTGTTGTTGTTGTTGGTTTGTTCGTTTGTTTGACCTGGGAGGTTGTCAAACAGGAGATTTTGACTGTGCAGATCTTGGGAAGGGTCTTGGAATCTGATTCTGACCCTGGTGGTCTTTAACCAGACTGCCCAGAAAGTAGATGTTCCAGGTTTTGTGACTGAAAGGTTGGGATTCAACTGCCCAGTGTGGAGTCCCGCCCAGGGAGGCTGCCCAGTCTAGACCTCAGACAGAGACACACAGGAATTCTAAGGCCTCTCCCGGGGCTGCAGCCACTTTTCTGAGTCTGGGCAGTTCTGCTCCCCTTGCCTCCTGCCCCCAGGCACCAACTACAGGGGTTGGCTGGCCACTCCTGACGTGAAGACAATGGGATGTTCCCCACCTTCTCCTCTTACCCTGTGTCTTTTCGCTCTGGGTTGAGTGTGTGACACAGCTCCAGCTCAGTAAATATGGTTGAAGGAGTAAAAGCTCACTTCAGTTCGCTGGACCCACAGATGTCACCTGGCTTGCCAGGGTTCAGTGCTGACAGTCCACTAACTGGGACCTTTTTTTCCCCCACAGGTTTTGGTGATGATCCAGGAGCTGAGAGAATGGAGGGATATGGGGAAACCCAGGGCATCAGGCATGTACCTACTTACATGGGATGGCTTTTCACTGTGGACTCTGATTTTAAATAAAGATTATTATGATTTTGCTGCAATAGTGTGGGAACTTTGTTCACCCTCTGCCTTTTTGATGCTGGACAACCCGGTCCAAGATACCACTTTGATACCTTCGTTCCTATCTGTGTTAGTTTGCTGGGGCTGGCATGAGAAGGTACCACAGAGCAGGTGTCTTAATCCCAAGAAAACCCTGGTGCTACCTTCAAAATGTTTGAGGCTAGTGTTAAGCAGAATCTAAGGAAAGATGCAAGACTAGACTTGGGTAACTAGAGGTTTGATTGAGGCAGGACCACGCCCATGCCTATCACCCCTACACATGCGCGTGTGCACTAGAAGCCTGACAGAACAGTTGAACCCTTTTCTGAGCATCAGTGGTTTTTATTTCTGTTTTAACTGCTCTTTTCACAAAATAGCTAGCATACCAAAAAATAAAAAAAATATGAGACGCTCAAAAAGGGAAGGAGATCCAACCTGTGGACAAGAACAGAGTCGTCATGGAAGGAGAACTAGAGATGATGCAACTGTTGGAACTAGAAAGTGAGGACTTTAAAGTAACTGAAAAAATACAGGTGTTATGTAGAGTTAAGTAAGTCAGAAAGAGAAAACCAAATATATAAATGCATAGATGTGGAATCTAGAAAAGCGGTAAAGATGAATTTTTTTTGCAGAGCAGGAATAGAGACACAGACAACCGTGTGGATACCATGTGGGGAAGTGAGGTGCAATGAATTGGAAGATTGGGATTGGCATATATACACTGTGTGTGCACGTGTGTGCTAAGTTGCTTCAGAGGTGTCTGACTCTTTGCGATCCTGTGCACTGTAGCCCTCCAGGCTCCTCTGTCCACGGGGATTCTCCAGGCGTGAGTGCTGGAGTGGGTTGCCATGCCCTCCTCCAGGGAATCTTCCTGACCCAGGGATCGAACCTGTGTCTCTTATGTCTCCTGGATTGGCAGGCAGGTTCTTTACCACTAGCACTACCTTGGAAGCCTATATATACTACAGGCTATGTATAAAATAGAAACTATACACACTATGTAAAGAATAGGAGGCTAAAGAGCACTGATTGTATAGGACGGGGAACTCTACTTAAGGTTCTCTGGTGACCTAGATGGGAAGGAAATGCAAGGGAGAGGAGATTTATGATTTATGTATATGTGTGGCTGATTCACTTCGTTGCGGTACAGCAGAAATTAACACGACATTGTAAAGCAACTATATCCCAACAAAAAATAAAATCACTGAAAAACATGGGTCAGGATGTGGTAGAAAAGGTGGACAGTGTATGTGAAAAGCGAATTTTAGCACATGAATGAAAACTGTGCTTAAAAATGGGAATGTTGAAATAAAAATGTGATAACAGAGATGAAAAGTTCATTTGAAAGGCTTAACAGGTACCTGGACAGAGTGGAGTAAAGGGAACAACAAAACTGTCACAGGAAAGGGGGTTGTGGAGGACATCGGGAGAAAGACAAGTGCCATCTCCAAAGAGTCCTCTTCTAATGGAGCCGCACAGGAAGCAATCACTCCAGCAGCAAGTGGTCATGAGACTCGGGAAATGTCTCCCAGGGAAATATGCCTGAACCTAGGCGTTCAGGGTTTTTACTGGAGCTCAGGCATATAGGCACCTTGTGCTTGGCATGGGTCAAAATTCTGGATTCCCCAAAAGGAAGCTGGTGTTCATCATGAGAAACACTATTTGTATAGATAATTTTGGTACAAAGAGTCCCTCTTTCTGTTATCAAATGGTGAGAAAAATCCAAGTGTCCATATGGGAGCCAAGGACCAACCTCACAGACCTTTCAAAGGGTGGTGGTTTCAGACCTGGTATATTAACCCTTTTTTACATATTCCTTAATGGCGAATTAGCTACATATTTCTTAAAATCCATGGGTCAAAGAAAAATCACAAAGGAAATAAAATAATTTATACTGAGTCATTATGTAAAAGTAGTAAAGCATCAGAATCTGAGTTAGTGCTGTTTTCGGTGCCACTTAGGTGAAGATGCCAGCACTGGGCCTTGCACGTGACCAGGGCACAACAACCTCATTCTAAAAATGCTTTTAAAGATTTCCAAATGTTTTAAGGAGAACAAGTCAAAGGGAATATAAAATCCTTTTTTTATTTTTTCACTTTAGGCAAAAGTCTAAAAGTCAGATCTCTGTTAAAGTTCCAAATTGCATTTGGCTTTACAAAATCGACTTTTTCTGGTTCTTGTCAAAGTCATTGATTCTTTTGTAGTCTCTTTTGTAATCTTTACACACAAATACACACTCGAGCTCTACACATCAAAACATATCAGCTTAGGTGTTCTGGGGTTGTTCTTTCCTGTTGTTAAGCTGTCCTTCTTATCTCTGTCTTTAGTACCTTTTGTTTGGCGTGTTGAGATATTTATCTATCTCTTCCCCTTATTATGGCTGAGATGGTCAAGAATCTGCCTGCAATGCGGGGGACCTAGTTTCAGTCCCTGGGTCAGGAATGTCCGCTGGAAAAGGTCATGGCAACCCACTCCAGTATTCTTGCCTGGAGAATCGCCATGGACAGAGGAGCCTGGTGGGCTACAGTCCATGGGGTCACAAAGAGTCGGACATGACTTAGGGACTAACAGTTTCACTTTCACTTTTTACTTCCCCTATTATAAATCACCTAGAAATGTGGCCCGGCACCTGGGTACCTATGGATGGGGTGGGGATCCTACCTGTGCAGAGCTCGGGCTGGGATGAGCTGCTGGAGGAAACAGGTGTCAGCACAGCACCGGCCTCTAGACATGGCCCTTGCTGCGCGTAGCTCCCCTGTATCCAAGGGAAGATTGGGCTAAACAGACGAGGACTGATGGAGCTGACACAGTCGTGAGGAAGCAAGATAGCACGGGGGGTGTCGAAACCCTGAGAGAAAAATCACCAAAAGTGCGTGGGAGAAGTCCGACACCATGGGGCCTGCACGCTGGCGACGGGGACACAAAGGAGCCGCTGCCCGGCCTTCTTGGCCTCATCATGTCCTCAGCAGGCGCTGGGCATCTCAGGACTTGAGCCAGGTTAGAGGCATGGAAGCAGACGTTTCACTGCTGTCTGAGGGTGCCCTCTACTTCTCCTCCTCTCTACGCTGTCACCATAGCAACCACATCCTATGACAAGGGGCAGCGCTGGCATCAGGAGAGAGAGAAGAAGGGGCAGCGCTGGCATCAGGAGAGAGAGAAGAAGGGGCAGTGCTGGCATCAGGAGAGAGAGAAGAAGCACACCTGCCCAGTGACTGTCACCTGGCTTAGCCTCAGGTCCCCAGGCTAATTCTCTTCCTGTCAGCTTTCAGTCTCTTGAGATGATACCTACTTGTGAGTCATCGAACTCTCCAGTTAGAGGTAAGCACCGGTTCAGGGGTGCTTCGTTCATTCTCTCCAAATATTAACTGATGAACTGATATTAAATGAATATGAAATACAAATTTGGGTAAAGACAAAGGTGAGTATTTCTAAGACAAAAGGAAATGCATTTGTTCTTTCTCTGTCCTTAGGAAAATGCAGACAGACAGTGGGTTATAACCTGGAGGCCAAGTGGAAATGAACAATTTTCTAAGCATATTTGCTTCCAGACCCTTGGTACTTAAGTGGGGACCACCTCCTATGCCCATCTGATTGGAGTCCTTTTCAAGCGCCCCTGATGGGTACTGCCTACCCCACTAATTATTCCTGTACCATAGCCAAGGTAATTGTTTAGAACTGGCTGGGCCTAAAGTTGTATTTTAGACCTCAAAAAGGTGACGTCTCCTCTGAGAATTTCAGCCAGGTCTCCCAGATTAGGTTGTTGGAGTTTAAAATGTAGCCTGGGATTAAATCTCCTTTATTTTGGTGACTCAGAAAAATCGTTACAATTTATTTGTAGGCAACTTTTATTGCCCAGTTTCCTTTTTATGTGCATACTCTGTTGACTGCTTTATTTCATTACCAACAAAAATCAATATGCTAGCAGTGTTTATGTGAGTTATTCTGCCTTTTTTTAAAGTTTATTTTTGGCTGTGCTGGGGCTTCGTTGTTGCAAGGACTTTTCTCTGGTTTTGGGAGCAAGGCCCACTCTCCAGTTGGGGTATGTGGGCTTCTCATTGTGGTGGCCCCTTTTGTTGCAGAACAGGGGCTGTGGGGAACTCGAGCTTCAGTAGTTGCAACAGGAGGGCTCAGTATCTGTGGCTCCCAGAGCACAGGCGCCACACTGGTGGCACAGGGGTTCAGTAGTAACAGCTTGTGAGATCTTCCTGAATCTGGGAGGGAACCCGTGTCTCCTGCATTGGCAGGCGGATTCTTTACCACTGAGCCACTAGGGAAGTGTTTTAAAATGATGAATCTTTTATTTTAATGTAGCTTGAAGAGCTATGTAACCTGTCGCGTGGTATGAACAACCCCTCCCCCGTGTATACACTTACCACAATAGCCTGGATGTTAACAACCTTCTAAATACCGCTGTGCCTCTAATCTTGCTCTCTTCTCATCTCTCTTCTATAAAGCAACCAAAGTGATTTTCCAAAATGTACAATGGTTGTTTCATTCTTCTGTGGACATCACTCTTGGTCTCGCCACGGTTATGAAGATCACAAGCTCTACATGATTCTTTCCCTCGCCTTTCTCTCCAACTCCTCACCAGCTGCTCCATCGACTCTTTGTCGCTTAAATGTACACCTAGCTGTGTAACTGGTGGAACTGGTTATAATATTTTGTATGAGAATGTAGCTCACTTCATTATTTGTAGTGCTGAAAAACTATTCAGTTTAAGTATGTATCAACAGAATTATGGTTAAATAGACAACAGTTCATATAAACTATGGAATACTATGCTGTTGTGCAAAGGTAAGTGTGTATATCAACAGGGAATTGTATCTGTTATACCAAAATCAAGCTTAATGAAAAAAAACCATCAAATTGACCCAACGAGCAGGGGTGAGAGGTTTCGCAGACAGAGTTGGGGGCAGGAGGTTACATGCAGAAACTGCACCTCCATCACTAACAGTCATCTTCAACTGGTGTCGGTGGTCTGACCAGCATCATCTTGTTGATTTGGTACAGTTCATGTTCATTTCCGGGGTGCATTTGTTCCCATTTCTTTGGGGTCTATTCTCAGAATTGTGGCCACTCATGTCCTTGGTACAGTCTGATCATCAGGTAGTTAACTTTTTCACCTGGTATTTTTGTATCTATAAGACCGCTCACAGGACGTGGCTCAGAATATTATCTATAACCCTTGAGAAAGAACTGAAGTCCTCGACTGTGCTTGATGACTGCGTTATTGTTATTTAGTCTCCTTGGCTGTTTTCCTTTGTGTCCGCATTTCTCACTTCTCTGATCAAGCTTATTCTTTGACTAAAGTTTTCCCCAGGCAGAAGGCATGTGGAGGACATGGTGAGGAGCAAGGACTACGTCGAGCTGCTCCGTTTCAGTAAGATGTATATACACAGTAGAAGTCTGGAGGTGAATTTTCCAAATTTTTACCTTTGGGAAAAGGGATGGACTGTGGTTGAAGGAGAGAGTCTCTAGTTTTTCACTTTATTTCTTTATTGTTTTTTCTTTCTTGGCTGCACTGCGTCCTAGCTGTGGCCCGCGAGATCTCTCTCTAGTTGCAGTCTGCGGACTCTTAATGGCACTGTGTGGGATCTGGTTTCCTGACCGGGGGTCCAGCTGGGCCCGCTGCATTGGGAGCATGGAGTCCCAGCCATGGGACCAGCAGGGAAGCCCCCTTATACTGTTTTTGTTCATGGGAAGATGTCTTATTTAGTGACAAAGATTAAAACATGTTTTTAAGTGTTCTACATCACTAGGACTCTTGCCATCCATCATGAGCTCAGTGGGTGAGGATGGCTTAGCCACAGCAAAAGAGGACGGACAGCAGGGTCTGGATGAGCTCTCTCAGCCTTCCTTTGCTAAGGAAGGGCTGGGCTGAGGGGGGTGTTGTTGCACTGATAGGGCTGGGAAGAAGCATTAATACATCCAACACCTAGGGTCAGGTATTCAGGGAGAACAGTGAATGGTGACAATTCGAGGCAAGCAACCACTGTCCGTGGTCCCCAGGGAGGTTCAGGGTATCCTCACCCTCAGGTGTCTGGCTAGGAGTGTGGACCAGAATGTGCTTGGCAGCAGGATCAGAGGCTTAACCACAAGCCTCAGGGGTGAGGGATGGGCCTCAGCCCTGAGGGTGGAGCGAAGCGAGATGACAAGAGAAAATGAGAACCTTTGGAGGACACACAGACTTGAGTCAGGGGGAATGACAGGGCCACAGCCATGGACCTGTGAAGGAAGAGGCAGAACCCAGCTTCAGAACAGAGAGGCGTGATCTGCTCACTTAGAGCATGGCCACTGAGCAGTGATGGGGAGCGGGGAGAAGAAGCAAGCCCACACGGGGTGGGGGGGGGGGCCCCAGGTGTGCTGAGCTCCGGATAGGAAGACTGGAGAGAGGGATCGTGCGCAACGGGCAGGCTCTGCGGGCCTTAGCCTCGAGGCTGGCTCTTCAAAGAGGCACATCAGAATGTGTTTGATCTTTGTTGTGGCTCTAAAAAGGAACCCACAATAATGGTGAAATGCTAGAAATAGTATTGACTCAATGTGAAGGCTGCTAGAATTTCTGATGGCATTCCTCAGAATCGACTTCTTATTGTGAGGGTCATTAAGAATTGAGAGTCTGGTCGTGGTAACACACACCTCCACATTAAGTCCATCCATCTTGACAGCTCTGTTTCCTGAACTTTCCTGAATCCAGTACCTACTTACGGTTGATGGAGTGGCAGGCAAAAGGACAAGACGCCAGTGCTGTCTTAGATTTATGACCTCCTTTGTCACTCAAGGTAAAAGCTTCAGCGTTTAGAACACTACATTTTTATCTGATGCACAGGACTAGATTAAATGTTGAACTAAATGACAGATGAAGGTGGAATTAATTAATGTCAGTTCTCATATAAATTGCTCATGATGAGAAACAATGAAATTAAGGTAAGTGGATGTGATACATCATCATTTCTCTTCATTTAACCAGCATAGAGGTAGACTAGGAGGATGACACACTGCATACATGAGAAAAATGGGCAGAGCTGATGATAAAGTCACATTCATTTCCTTTTCAAAGTAGTCAGGAGTGGTTCTCATGAAGCTCAAATACATATTTAATGTACAAACTAGCTCCATGCTTTCATTTCAAAGAAATCTGGCTTGTTTTACTTGGCAATAATATAACCTTTTATTTAAGCAATGACTATGTGCAAGGAAAGTTGGGAGAAAGTTTCCATGGCTGAAACAGTAAAGCTAACCCCTTTCTAGTTAAGTCGTGGATAGATGTGTGCATGTGCGCTAAGTCACTTCAGTCGTGCCCAAATCTGTGCGACCCCATGGGCTGTAGCCCGCCAGGCTCCTCTGTCCATGGGATTCTCCAGACAAGAACACTGGAGTGGGTTGCCGTGCCCTCCTCCAGGGGACCTGCCTGCCCTAGGGATCGAACCTGCAATTCTTTTGTCTCCTGCACTGGCAGGCGGGCTCCTTACCACTAGTGCCCCCTGGGAAGCCCCCTTGGAGCAGATGTATTCCCATTAAGTCTGGCACACACGGCAGCAGAAAACATTTGTCATTTTTCCAACTTTGCTTTCAGAAGTCACACTCAGACCTTTTCCTGGAAGGATGGCGTCAGATCTGACGATGGAGTCTGCAATTCTTTCCTGGTCACTGTCTCCTTGATCTCTGCACAGAATGTGTTGTGTGTGCTTAGTCACTCAGTGGTGTCCGACTCTTTGTGACCCCATGGACTGTAGCCCGCCAGGCTTCTCTGTTCTTGGGGATTCTCCAGGTAGGAATACTGGAGGGAGTTGCCATGCCCTTCTCCAGCGGATCTTCCCAACCCAGAACTCCTGCATTGCAGGCAGATTCTTTACCATCTGAGCCACCAGGGAAACCCAAGAATAACAGAGTGGGTAGCCTATCCATTCTCCAGGGGATCTTCCCAACCCAAGAATCGAACCAGGGCCTCCGGCATTGCAGGCGGATTCTTAACCAGTCGAGCTGCCAGGGAAACCTACACAGAATGGGTACTCAGGGGCAAAGCAGGGGAGGCTCCTGATGGAGAGTGGCTCCAGGGACAGAGTGTCACATGTATGAGAGAGGAGAAGTTATCTCAAACTACAAAAACCTAGTGTGCTGTTAATAACGGTGTCACCAACTCATATGCAGTTGAAGTATTTTTAATATTCATTAAACAACTATATAGTCTTCTAGGCCTGGTGTCGGGTGCTGAGGACATCAAGGTGATTAAGTCAAAGTTCCTGCCTTGGAGAAATTAATAGGGAGATAGACGTCTAACCAAGTAATGCGGGAGGTTCAATAACAGAAAGGATGACCAGCTATCGGAGTTACATGCTTGTGGGAATTATAGAGACTGGCAGTGCTCAGAGTAGAGAGGCCACAGGTCAGAGAGATCTGGGTGAGAGGCAGAGGAAGGTTCAAAAGTAAAGGCAAAGGCATGGATGCCTGAAACGTATAGTCCGATTTCTTTTTATTTATCAGATGGTCAAAGGCTGAAAATGTATGTGATTCTCTGTGGGCAGGAAACAAGCTCTGCCATGTGCTGTTGGGGTGTAAACTGGCCCGAGCCCTACTGAGGGCAACCTGGCAGATGGCTCGTGATTGCACATGTGCCTCCATGTAATCTAGCAATCCTCTTTTAGGAAGTTGTGCTAGAGATACATTCATCCTTGTGCACAACACACTAGGTTAATTGTTGCAACATACCTTGGGGGAGTCAAAGACTGGAACCACCTTAAATGTATGTCGCGGGGCACTGGGAAAAGAAACGTTAGTGCAATAGTATGGTGCCATAAAGAAATGAACCATCTCCAAGACACTTTACAAAGGAAAAGTACAAGGTGCAGAATAGCAGATAAGGAAGGTGACTATTTGTATAGATAAAGTGGCCAGGATAAAATCAAGAATAAATAGAAATAATTGAGAGGGTAACAGGCAGGAAGGCTAGGGGTCTCCAAACTGAGGAAATAGGCTACAAGTGTCAGACACTTTTTATCTCTTTCTTAAGCAACAGGAAGAAACAAACTGCAGGTGTCAGATTTTTTCCCTTCCCTATACAAATTTAAAAGGAGGTTTCTTTTAAAATTCTGGTTCCGCCTAAACTTAACTTTTCTCAAACCTTGAGCTAACCAATGCATTTTTCCTCAGTTCAGTTCAGTCGCTCAGACTCTTTGCAACCCCATGGACTGAAGCACACCAGGCTTCCTTGTCCATCACCAACTCCCGGAGCTTACTCAAATGTCCATTGAGTCAGTGATGTTATCCAATCATCTCATCCTCTGTCATCTCCTTTTCATCCTGCCCTCAATTTTTCCCAACATCAGGGTCTTTTCAAATGAGTCAGTTCTTCGCATCAAGTGGCCAAAGTATTGGAGTTTCAGCTTCAGCATCAGTCCTTCCAATGAACTTTCAGGACTGATTTCCTTTAGGCTGGATCTCCTTGCTGTCCAAGGGACTCTCAAGAGTCTTCTCCAACACCACAGTTCAAAGCATCCATTCTTCGGCGCTCAGCTTTCTTTATAGTCCAACTCTCATATCCATACATGACTACTGGAAAAACCATAGTTTTGACTAGTTGGCAAAGTAATGTCTCTGCTTTTTAGTATGCTGTCTAGGTTGGTCATAACTTTTCTTCCAATAAGCAAGCATCTTTTAATTTCATGGCTGCAGTCACCATCTGCAGTGATTTTGGAGCGCCCCCAAAATAAAGTCAGTCACTGTTTCCATAGTTTCCCCATCTATTTGCCATGAAGTGATGGGACCAGATGCCACGATCTTAGTTTTCTGAATGTTGAGTTTTAAACCAACTTTTTCACTCTTCTCTTTCACTCTCATCAAGAGGCTCTTTAGTTCTTCTTTGCTTTCTGCCATAAGGGTGGTATCATCTGCATATCTGAGGTTATTGATATTTCTCCTGGCAATCTTGATTCCAGCTTGTGCTGAGGAGGAAACAGACAGAACAGGCTCCATCTTGAAAGCAGGACTCCATCTTGGGCCAGACTGTGGACTTTGAGCTATGTACCCAGTATCTATGGAAACAACATACCAACTGGAAAACCAGACCCCTCTGATGGAAGAGCCCCAGGGCTCGCACCTAGACTCTCCATCACCTAAAAGAATACCCTAAATATCTGTGTAACTGAATAGAATCATAAATTCTATTATGCTTATTGGGGTATGACCACAGGCCTATTGATAATTGTCCACTGTTAACTACCTAGGCTTAAGGCATATGAATCACGGTTAACTTTGATTGTATCTTTCTTTTCCTTTGTTCAGACTAGTTTCAGGGAATTTGGGGAGGTGGCACGTATACTTAGAATATATAAGGTTTTCACAAACACTGGTCAGGGTCCTTGGCTAAGAGGAGATTCTGCCTTGGGCCTGCCAGTGTAATAAACTGCCCTCCACTATCTGCATTGTCCTTCTGAGTGAGTTTGTTTCCTGGAGTGCGGGCTACAACAGTGCTTCATCCAGCGCAGAATTTCGCATGATGTACTCTGCATAGAAGGTAAATAAGCTGGGCGACAATATATAGCTTTGATGTACTCCTTTTCTGATTTGGACCAGTCTGTTCTTCCATGTCCAGTCCTAACTGTTGCTTCTTGACCTGCATACAGGTTTTTTCAAGAGAAAGGTCAGTTGTCTTGTATTCCCATCTCTTGACGAATTTTCCACAGTTTGCTGTGATCCATGCAGTCAAAGGCTTTTTTGATGATCCAGTGGATGTTGGCAATTTAATCTCTTGTTCCTCTGCCTTTTCTAAATCCAGCTTGAAAAGCTGGAAGTTCAACGGTTCACACTGAAGCCTGACTTGGAGAATTTTGAGCATTACTTTGCTAGCATGTGAGATCAGTGCAATTGTAAGATAGTTTGAGCATTCTTTGGCATTGTTTTTCTTTGGGATTGGAATGAAAACTGACCTTTTCCAGTCCTGTGGACACTGCTGAATTTTCCAAATTTGCTGGCATATTGAGTGTAGCACTTTGCCAGCATCATCTTTTAAGATTTGAAATAGCTCAACTGGAATTCCATCACCTCCACTATCTTTGTTTGTAGTGATGCTTCCTAAGGCACACTTGACTTCGAATTCCAGGATGTCTGGCTCTAGGTGAGTGATCACACCATCATGGTTATCTGGGTCAAGAAGGTCTTTTTTGTATAGTTCTTTTGTATAGTTTTTCTTAAGCTATCTTAATGAACTACCCTAGACTCTTTCTTCAAGTCGTTCTGCCTAAGACTCAGAACTGACTTGACAAACCAATATGTTTTACTCATGCAAATGTTTTCTTAAGCTATGTTAATGAGACTATGTATTTGCTTGGAAACTTGCCTTTCTTCAAGATCTATGTCAATCATTTTATGACCCAGGATGACTCACCTTGTGCCAATGTTATCTCAAAATGCATGTTGTGGGTGAGGGGCCTGATGCCACTCTGAGTTTTGAAACATTTCCTTACCCTAATTAGCAGCCTGCTGATAGGAATATAACATACTACTGAAAGCTAGCAGGGGGCACTATTTCTGCCCTCTTCTGATGTCTTTTAGAAGCTGTCTTTATCTTTTCTATACTTTAATAAAACTTTATTACACAAAATCTCTGAGCGATCAAGCCTCGTCACTGGCTCAGGATTGAATTCCTCTCCTTCAGAGGCCAAGAATCCCAGTGTCTTTCATGGCTCAGCAACAACCTTTCTTAATCAGTCAGTCACGCATAGGATATCTCTGAAAATGAATAAGACACATAAATGTACTGAATGAGAAGAGGGAAACTGGGAGGCATCATACAGAAGTGGACAGGAGGATGTTCATCACATACTTTTAAAAATAAGTTGTTTGTCTATTTGTTTTGGCTGCACTGGGTCATCATTGCTGTGCGAGGGCTTTCTCTAGTTATGGCAAATGGGACTGCTCTCTAGTTGTGGCGTGCAGGCTTCTCACTGTGGTAGCTTCTTTTGCTGCAGAGCACAGGCTCTAGGGTGCACAGGCTCAGTACTTGTGGTGCATGGGCTTAGTTGCTCCGTGGCATGTGGGATCTTCCCCACCAGGTATTGAACCCATGTCCCCTGCATTGGCGCGCAGGCAGATTCTTATCACTGGACCACCAGAGATGCCCATATAAATTTTTTAAAATTATTTATTTTAATTGGAGGATACTTATTTTACAATATTGTAGTGGGTTTTGCCATACATCGACATGAATCAGCCACAGGTGCACATGTGTGCCCCCACCTCCCTCCCCACCCCAGCCCTCTGGGTTGTCCCAGAGCACTGGCTTTGATGCCCTGCTTCATGCATGGAACTTACACTGGTCATCTATTTTACATGATACATGTTTCAGTGCTATTCTCTCATATCATCCCACCCTCGCCTTCTCCCACATTGTCCATATACTTTTTGAATGTAACCATATTAGCTGTCAAATATTATAAGATAAAATCCTCTAGTATTAATGAAGTGTGATTGGCAGAAAAAATTGTATATATTTAAGGTGTACAACTTGATGTTTTGACATAGATAAAGTATGATATAATAAATAGTCGCACACCTAAATAACATACCTGCCATCTCACATAGTTACTATTTTTATTTTTGCAGTGAGAACACTTAAGATGTATGCTCCTAGCAAATCTCAAGTATACAATACAGTATTGTTAACTATTGTCCCATGCTGTACCTTAAATCTCCAGAACTTAGTCATCTTGCATAACTGACTAACATCTCTCCATTCCTTCTTCCCTGCAGTCCCTGGTAACCACCATTCTGCTCTCTGGGTCTATGAATCTGACATTTAAGTTAATCACATGTGAGTAAAATCATGAAACATTGCCTTTCCATGTCTGGCTTATTTCATTTAATATAATGCCTTCCGGATTCATTCCTGCTGTTGCAAATGGCAGGACTTCCTTCTTTTAAATGCTAGATAATATTCCATTGTGCATATCTATCACATTTTCTTTATCCATTCGTCTGTCAACAGACTTTTAGCTTGTTTGAATATCTTGGCTATTGTGAATAATGCTGTAATGAGCATGGGAATCCAGATATCTTTTTGTGAGCCACATTTCATTTCCTTTGGATATGTTCACCCTTTGATAACTTTAAAGTATGTGATGTGTTTTAGGATCGTCTAATAAGACTCGAATTTAGGGTGTGTATGACTGTTGGGTGGGTGGAAGTATGGAAGATAAGCCAAAAAATGTTGGAGGTGAAGGGCTTTTTTTCCTAATGTATGAAAAAAGGCATACTAGTGTGGTGGTGTGATGTTCAGGGCACTGGCCTTGGCAGCAGAGAGACCTTAGCTTTGGAGTTCCGCCTGACACTTCCTGCCTACCTGTGACCTCGAGCAACTCATGAACGCCCTCTAGCCCACATCTCTCATGTGAGGCAGTTTGTTTGACAGTGCCCGGCCCTGGTAGGCAAGATCAACCCCTCTCCCTCCCTCCTTCATTCCTTTTTCCTTTCTTCTTTCTGCTCTGTTCTGGCTTCTCAGTTCTTGCATTTATATGAATGGGTCAGAGGAAGAACATGTTTGAGAAGGTCATTTTCCACTGATCCAGCTTAGCTGAGGAAGAGAGCATGGACTGAGGTAGGCTTGAAGAGGGGGCATTTAACTCCATGGTACCTGGTGCTTTTCCACATTCTTTTTCTATGATAGAAAAAAGGTAGTTACAAACTGAGACCTGTTGTTTTAATTATTCTCTTCACTGTGGGACACCTTACCACAGTTTTCTGCAGCTCACGGGGAGGTCTCATAGATCAACATGGCACAGAGAAAATGAATTGAAAATGAAATCGAATGTGAGAGGGTAATTCTGAATACAGAAGTGCATTTGGATTAGCTCAGGCAATTCCATTTACCATGGCGCTCACCATTAGGAAAACATCATTACTCGGTACTTTACTTCCTTCCTGGAGTGACTAAGAGGTCTAGCAAGACAGAAGACGCCAGGCAAGCATTTTATCATCATGGTAAAGAAAAGGAAAAGGGGGATTAGAATGCAGTGTGCTTTCTAAGGAAGCGTGGAGACGTCAGAGAATCCAGACCCCTTGTGATGGCGGGGCCTGAGGACAGTGGGGACAGAAGCCCCAAAACCACCCTAAGACAGGAATGGAGGGGCTGAGAATCCCAGAGACTCGGTCATTTATTTTGGTGGAAAGTAATATTTTGGTTCTACATGTGTGTAAATTAGAAACTGTCTCTGCTTCTCCTAGTTTCTTTCCATTTTTGTTTGTTTTTGTATTCAGCACATGCTTATTAAATGCCTGGGACTATATTTGTCTAACACTGGGTAAGGCAAACAGAATACAAAGAAAAATAAGACAGACCTCACTCCTTGTGTGACGTGTGAGGTGAGGTGTATCCCTTCACCTCTTCCCTATCAAAATGGCATTCTTCAGAATGTCCGTTGATATTCATATCAAGCACTCCAACCCCACCAAAACACACACACACACACACACACAGCTGTTTGCTGCTTAAAGATTGGTAGTATAAAAAGGAAACAGAGAGGTACCCTGTATTGCCTTCCTGGGGATAGACATTCCCTCCCCCACCTCTGAACCCTGCTTTTGTTTGTAGAAAAACCAAGTTTTTGCTTGTAGAAAAACTTTAGCCTGCTAGGCCTTCCCCAAGTTGCAAAGTTCCAAAGAGCAAATTGAATCAGAGAAGTGAGAAAATGCAGAAACTAAGGAAAATCATCAAGCAAGACAAAATGATAAATGTTTAGCTAACAAAGTCAAGAACCTTTAGTTCCTCCTCATGGGCTATAGATAATATCCTGAGCATATACTGAAAACTTCCATCAGGTGGAAGTAGTGAGCTGCTGCCCACCAGCACATAGATCCCAGACCAGCTGGAACCAGAAGGTTGACGATTGAGAGTCCCCAAACACCACATAAATGATCTCATCACCAACCAATTAGAAGAACGTTGTCCATGAGTTGATCAGGCAACTTGTGACCCTCTCCCTCACCTTACCTTTAAAAACTCTTCCAAAGAGACCATTTGGGAGTTCAGGTCTTTTGAGCGCTTGCTGCCCATACTCTTGTTGGTGTCTTGTATTAATGTTGTGCTTCCCTTCACCACAGTCTGGTGTCAGTAGATTGGCTTTGCTGTGCTGCTTGGGTAAGCAGACCCAAGTTTGGTTTGGTAACCAAAGCACAAGGGAACTTTCCAATTTTTTGGCAGAGAAATCACCCCAGACATTGGCATGTGTGATTTTGATGTTTTGCCAAGAGAAGATGCTTTGTCAAGAAGCTACTAGTGAATCAAAAACGTAGAGTGCATGTCACACACACTACCTTAACTACGTAGCTAAACTTAGCATGATCAGTAAGAGGACACACTGCACTATGTACCTCCTGATGTGATATAATAAGACATACATTATTTAGTTAGGAGAAAATCAGATAAATCCAGAATGTGTAATATTCTACAAGACAGCTGGCCTGGACTTTTCAAAATGGCAATGTCATCTGTGATAGCCACCATCCAAGATGTCCCTCTAATAATCCTAGCTATTAGGTATTCATGCCTTTGGATAGTCCCCTCCCACAATGGTGAGGGCTGACTTGTGTAAATAATAAGGTATTGCAGAATTTACTGTGTATGGCTCCCAGAGCTAGGTCTTCAAAGACATTGACTTCTGCCTTGTATCTTCTTGGCTCAGTTGCTCTGGAGGAAGCTAATCACCGAGTCATGAGAAGGACACATAAGTAATCCTATGGAGAAGTCCATGTGGTGAGGAACTGAGACCTCTTACCAACAGCCAAGGTCTATCTTGCCCACCATATGAGTAAGCCACCTTGGAAGGGACGCCCCCAGCCTCAAGCAAACCTTCAGATGGCTGCTTCCTTAGGTGACCTCTGACTGCAACCTTATGACCCACCCCAAGCTGGAACTGCACAGCTAAACCATTCTCCAATCCTTAACCCACAGAAAAATGTGAGTTAACATCTGTTTAGAGTTAAGCCACTAAGTTTGGAGAGGTAGATAGCTGCTCTACTTCAGTAGATAACTAATACATTGTGAAAGAAAATAAAAGGCAAAAGAATGATCCCGAATTAAAGGAGATGAAAAGAACGTGACACCCAAAGGTAATGTTTATGTTTTCATTGAATCCTGGCTGTGGGGGTGGTGGGTGACAGCTAACAGATATTTGAAGGATAATTGGGGAAACTTGGGTAACATTTCTGTGAAAAAGTGAAAATGTTAGTTGTTCCATCATGTCTGATTCTTTGGAACCCCATGGACTGTAGCCTGCCAGGATCCTCTGTGCATGGGATTTCCCAGGCAAGAATGCTGGAGTGGGTTGCCATTCTGTTCTCCAGGAGATCTTCCCAACCCAGGGATTGAACCCAGGTCTCCTGCAATGGAGGCAGATTCTTTACCATCTGAGCCACCAGGGAAGCCCCAAAACATTTCTGAATCAATGTCAAAACTTTGGGGTGTGATCGTGGTGTTGTGGTTAAATGGGTTAATGACTATTGTACTTAGGAGATACTAACTGGAGTAGATAGGGTGAAATGTCATGTGTTTAATACCAGGTGGCGCTGGTGGGAAAGAACCTTCCTGTCCATGCAGAAGATATAAGAGACTGGGGTTCTATCCCTGATTTGGGAAGATCCCCTGGAGTAGGAAATGGCAAACCACTCCGTTATTCTTGCCTGGAAAATCCCATGGACAGAGGAGCCTGACAGACTACCATTCATGTTTATTGTACTGTTCTGCTTTTTCTCTACATTTGAATATTTTAAAAGTAAAAAATTGGGAGGAATTGTGCACACAGGTTGAGTTAACTTCCAAGAATTTATCCTAGTGATGAAATTAAATATAAGCACACAGATTTAACTACAGGAATTTTATCATTATCTGTTTTGTAGTAGTCAAAATGGAATTTTCATACAGATATTTTTGTGCTATTTTATATATTTTACATCTTTTTAAAACACGTGACCCCCCAGAATTTAAAACTTCAATTGTCAACTATCTAAACATTCAACCAATAGAAGAATTATCAAGTTGCAATTGGATACAATACTACGGAATACTATGCCACCATCAAAAATAATGTTGAAGATGAATAGTTATTGATATTTTAAAAACCTATAGTTGAGTGAATAAAAGTCACATAACAAATCAGCAGGGATAGCACGGCCTTATTTCTAGAGAATATATGAATAGAAATACATGTGGAAGGGTAATTCCTCAAGCGATTCCCCGAAGCGTCAACGCTAGGTCATAGGAGGATGGGTGTTTTTTTCCTTCTTTTCACAGTCTGCATATTTTAATTTTCTTCCATGAATATGCACTGACATCATTACAAGGAGGGGATTGCCATTGACTCAAAATGATGGAGGTGCTGTTGCATTTGGGTGTCATATAATCCTATGTAAATTGGCTGGTACCCTCACAAGAAAAGTCAGATTAACCCCTTTTAAGTAGAGAGCATGAATTATACAGACAATGTGAATCTTGGCGAGGTTAGAAAGAGCCACTGTTTCCCCAAAACCTTAATATACAGCTGTATCCTAACCAACCGTCACGAGGTGAATTTCGTTTCTGTCTTTAATCTGGACAGTCTAACGCAAAGATGGCCTATAGTCTCTCCTGGGCCCTTGCCCCCAGGTGCTGCTGTCTCAAGGTTCATCTTCTGAGAGTCCCTTTTGGGGTTCCTCAGGCTTCCCTCCTCTCACATTCTCTGTAGCTGCTCCTGGAAAGCCCTCTTCCTGGTGTGCCCTCTCCTGGAATGACTGTGATCCCTGTTCCTGAAGCAGGAGGCTCCTCCTGGTCTTGCCCCTGCCTTTGTCAGCACTGCTAGCCTTCACGGCTGCTACCACACTCTTCCAAAGACTACAGGACCCTCTTTCCTTCTTACTCAGAAAGAGAAAGAAAAAAAAAAAAAAAACCCTTTGTCCTTAAGGCTCATACTCGTACCTGGATCCCACTAGGTTTCACCCAGCTTTTTAGCCCAGGAGCTGAGATGAAAGGGCCTCTGAGTCACAGCCTTCCAGTTCCCAGGTAGAGACAGGTCCAGGGACCTGCAGCTTCCGACAGTGCCCTTCACTGCCGACCCCATGGGGAACTCGCCTTTCTGTTCTAAATTGTGGCCTGAGGGCCCAGCCACTGGGGGCACCTGCAGATTCTCAGGCGACAGTGGCTTCAGCCTCATGGGTGGAGTGCAGGCCTGAGGGCTTGAGTTAAGATGCCTTCATGTTTGATTATCACAAGTACTAGGAGGTCAGCTATTCTGCTTTGAGAGGGGAGACACTGAGCTCAGCAAGGGAGTGGAGGGGGCTGGTCCATGTCCTGTGCGATAGTCACCATCCAAGATGGGCTCCCAATGATCCTGCTTGAAGGAGGCTGGTGGGGGAGAAAGTGGCTGAGCTTTTCAGCTAGACCTGGGCGCAAATCTTGGTCTTGCCACTTATCAACCATGTGGTATGGGCAAGTTATTCAAAGTCTTGTTTTTCTGAGTCTTGAACTTTCCTTATCAGTAGAATGGAAATAAAAATATTTAGCAAATTGAATTGTGGTGATTAGAGTACTGGAAAATAGTAGGGAGTCAATAAACTTTAATTTTCTCCACTAAGCCCAGAGTTCTTCTGGCCACACTGCACAATTTCCCTTAGTAGAAACATTCCAGCTCCTCTAAGTCTGGAGAAAAGCACTCCTATTTTTTATAAAGGTGTAGTTTTATTTAATTTTATTTTTTGGCTGCACCACACAGCTTACCAGGGATCAAACCGGCACCTCTTGCAATGAAAGTGCAGAGTCTTAACACTAGACTGCCAGGGACTTCCCAGTACTCTTATTTTTGATGATATAGATTAATGGCAGAAAAGGAAAGTTCCTGGCTGTAAAATGCAGTCACAGTTTGAGATCCTATGAAAGGCTCCTTGATTCTAGCATGAGCATATTGCTGCAGAGACTTGCTCGAGGTGGAAGCCACCTGGAAGCCGGGAGCCCAGCTGCGTGGACCATTACTCAGCCGCACAGCCCAGCTGTGGGATGTCAAGAGTCGAAGCCAGGCTGCCTTTGAAGCAGGTGCTGGCTTGTCCTCTATCAGGCAATAGCTAAAGGCAAGCAGGGATCCAATGAGTTTGCCATCCCTTCCAGGTTCTGGGAACATCGTGAACAGCAGTATTAAATATCTGTGCATTTGCATAGATTATTTCCCAAGGAGAATTCAGAGAGCCCCCCTGCTCTGTCCATGGGGGTCTGGAGGGTCTGTGAGGGTCTTAAAGCTGTGCTGGCTGTGGGATGGGGAGGTGGTCAGGGGGGCCGTGCAGGTTGATAGACCCACTGAGGTTTGCACTTTCCCCCTTCCTAGGTGGAGAGGACATGGGCAGGCTGTTGGCTAGCCTGCAGCAGCCCAGCCCTGGGCTCCACTTGCCTGTGGGACAGGGTGTGGGGTACAGAGGTAGTCACTAAATGCAGCCTTGGGTGGGCTCCTGGGTCAGAGTCAAGACGGCAGTCAGAGACTAGGACTAGTATATAAATCAGATGAGAATAGATGAGGAGTCAAACAAGCAAGCAGGTTGGGGATTTCAGAGAACTGACTGTCACAGGGGGTCGAGGTTCAGTGAGCTTGGAGGAGTTGAGCCAGGATTGCAGGACGGGCTTGCTGCTTTTTGATGGGGTGTCTGTGACCACTGGCATGATCGGGCATGGCCAGTTATGGGACCAATGGGAGAAAGCGTTATTCATTTTGATGGAAAAAGCATTCACATACTGAATTTTGGGGAAGTCGTTCTGACTTATACTTGATTTAACTTGAACTTTAGGCCAACCAGAACAGTCTGTTTGTGGCCCATTAAATATATACCGTACATCTGCTTTAACCATTAAAGAGCAGAATGCATTTGCAAAATAAGAATGGAGTAACTGTGGTTCAGGCATTTAAAATGGAGCTAGGTGGCCATAGTTTCAGACACATCCCTGCATCATTGAGCACATGAATTTTTTGAACTATGTCAGACTCAAGAATGCCACCAGCTAGCCATTCTGAAAGCAGTATCTGTTAGCAAATGCCAGTGGCAACCTTATGGTTTCAAAGTCTCTGCTTGGAACTGTGCCGCCATTTTGGACCCCAATCAATCCTTGTTTGACAGGCTCCCTTACTTCTCACCAGCCTCAGCCCTAATTCCTGACAACTTGTGTCATTTTGTGGGTTCTGCCTCTATCAGCCTCCCCTATTTTTTAGTCTGGTGGAACACAATTCAATTGCTTCTTGAATCTGTGTCTCCAAGGCCACAATCTTCAGTTGGGCTCAAATAAAACCATTTTCAATTCTTATTACAGACTGTTTATTATTTCCATCAACAACTTTTACGTGGCTACTGTGGTGCCTGACACATGGTAACTACTCACCAAATTCTGCTGAACAAATGGGGCCAAAAAATAGAAGCCAAATTTTCGTTTCTCCTCAGAACCAGGGAAGGGGGTTTGTGGGAAATGCTTCACTCTCCTGCCTCTTTAGGCATAGGAGTTCAAGAGACTCTTTTCACTTTCTATGGATTGGGAGCCATCATAAAACTTTCCAGATAAAATATTAACCCAGTATCTCTGTGGCCCTCACCAAGAATAAGTTCTACCTCTGAATTCTGAGGAGAACCAGAGCTTTCCTGGGATGTGCTCAAAGCAGTGATGAGAAGAACTGAGGAAAACGAGAATGAGGGAGAGGCAGTTAAGCGAATCCTTTCCAGGTGCTACCCTGGGGGCTGTAAATGACTGCAGTGGGGTCCGTGGGGTCCACAGTTGGGAGGCTGCCAGGCAGAGACTCCTAGGGGAGAATAACCACCAGCTTGTGTTGCTGGGGCAGTGCCGGGTCACCAAACGGACATATGGGATGTTTGCTTTTTGACTGAAAACTACCAGTTCCTTTACAAGATCTGCTTTGGCTAAAAGGTTTGCACAAAGTGGACTGGTTAGAACCCACTGCAGAGAGGTTTGTAGACAGAGCTATGCCCATGGCTTTCTGTCCCTGAAATTTGGCAAGTTGTTTTGGTGTATTTACTTATTTATTCTTTTTAACCAAATCTTAACTATAAAATAAAGCCATCTTATTTTATTAGATATGATTCATCTCTCCAGCCTGCCTAATGTTTTCTGATCTTAATTATGCAATCAAATATATTCGACATTTATTGAGTAGCTACTCTATGCCAGGTGCTGTATATATTGCCTTTAATGTTTATAACAAACCTAAAATGGCAACCCACTCCAATATTCTTGCCTGGAGAATCCCATGGACGGAGGAGCTTGGTGGGCTAGAGTCCACAGGTCTCAAAGAGTTGGACACGACTGAGCAACTTCACTTTCACTAAGGGTAAGCATTATTAACTTAAAGGTTGTGAAATGAAGGCTCATCAGTGACTTGCCCATGATAACACTCTAAAATGTGGGCAGAGGAGAATTTGAAGCCAGAGGTTTTTCATCCCAGTCTGTGCCTTGTTCGGTTTTGATGTACTGTGCTCCAGGCCTTGTCTGATTATAATCTACTGCGTTAGCAACTTTGATGAGGATGCTATTAAGATCTTTACACAAGTCACTGGTGAATATACTGAGCCTGTGGCCATGGCCTGGGTCCATGCATAAGCCCGACCACTCTCAAATTCCCTCTGGGTCACCTTCTTGACTTATGGGCAAACATTCTAAATTTCCCTGGAGCTTTGCTGTTATTAGAATTCTCCATGCCGACCAGAAGGGTCTCATGACACCTCAGGTAAGGCCTGTGCTCCCTACCTTCTGTGGAGTCCTTTCCCAGGCTCACAGGTGCAAGTCCTTGCACCAAGGCCACGGGGCAGAGCCCAGAACCAAGGTCACCTCTGGAATTGACTGAGCCCCATTGTAACTGTTGCCCAAATCCCCCTGCTCCCTACCAGCCAGCTTCCTGGCCCAAAATTATGCAAAATTGCCCAGTTTTGCTTACCCGATAGCACCCTAACCAATCACCTAATGCCATCCTTCCAGGAGGAATTTTCTTTGTCTTGAGGCTATAAAAATTGGCTACTAACCCACCAAACGAGCGACTGCTGTTCCAAACGAGCGACTGCTGTTCTATAGTGGACTCTCACTGGCCTGCCAGGAGGCGGCGCCCTTGTTGTCTCTGCTCTTTGTTCTTAATAAACTCTCTCCCTTCTGAAATGCTCTGTGTCTGGAATTTGTTTTCCAACTCTTGTTCAGACTTCCATGATATCTTCCTTATCTATTTGTTCAATCTAAATCTTTATTATTAAGAAAGGAAATTTGGTTTGCCCACCAAGATTTGTTGCTCAGAGAAGCCATGCTGGAACATATGGTCAGGGTTTTCTCTATCAGATTCTCGTTTTCCCTGGTCTCCTTTCTCATTCTCTTCTCTTCTTGCTGCCTTTATCTTGTTTTACTAAGGATTTAGAAGTGTCTTATACAGAAAATATACAGTATAATGACAGGGCACAAATAAGCATGATAAAACAGGACTAAGGGGTTTAAAATCAGAATAGAAAGGCTGACCAAAGACACAAAATAGAATCCGGTTGTGCAGACTGTAAATGTTTTCATAGTTGACGTAGAGCCTAAAACTGGCTCCTGGGTTTCCCTTGTGGCTTATCTGGTAAAGAATCTGCCTGCAATGTGGGAGACCTGGGTTCCATCCCTGGGTTGGGAAGATCCCCTGGAGAAGGGAAAGGCTACCCACTCCAGTATTCTGGCCTAGAGAATTCCATGGACTGTTTAATGAGGCCTGAATATTCATTGGAAGGACTGATGCTGAAGCTGAAACTCCAATACTTTGGCCACCTGATGCAAAGAATTGACTCATTTAAAAAGACCCTGATGGTGGGAAAGATTGAAGGTGGGTGGAGAAGGGGACGACAGAGGATAAGATGGTTGGATGGTATCACCGACTCAATGGACATGAGTTTGCATAAGCTCCGGGAGTTGGTGAGGGACAGGGAAGCCTGGCGTGCTGCAGTCCGTGGGTCACAAAGAGTCGGACACGACTGAGTGACTGAACTGAACTAAGCTGAAAACTGGCTCCTAGGAGATGGCAGCGAAATGTGAGGCAGTACACTACATGTGCACACGCGTACGCAGTCGCTTAGTTGTGTCCGACTCTTTGCGACCCCGTGGACTGTAGCGAGGCTTCTCTGTCCATGGGATTCTCCTGGAAAGAATGCTGTGGAGCAGGGTGCCAGTTCCTTCTCCAGGGGATGTTCCCGACCCAGGGGTCCAACTTGAATCTCCTGTGGCTCTTACATTGACAGGTGGGTTCTTTACCACTGAATAATTCTCATCAGTACACTGTATAATTCTCATCAAAATTGAAAAAAAAGTTCATGCTAGTTACTCAAAAGGAAAAAAAGCTTTGTTTACTATTGAGTTCTAAAAAAAATTCATATCCTCTGTTATTAAGAGTGCCCAAAGCAAATCTATATAGCTCACAGTCAACCCCTCCCAGAATCTTGCTTCAGATTGACCTGTCAGACAGAGGCTTGCAAAATCCACCTTCTTCCTCTTTACAAAAAATGGAATTAATTGAACTTTGGTTTCTAGTACTTTCAACAACATTTATAAGTGACTACTGAGGCTTCCAACACAGCTTGAAATCAAAGGAGATACTTTCTAGGAGATAAAAAGGGATAGACTCGTCATACTAAAAGGGATTGCATGCACGAGATATGCATTCATTTGATGAATTTGAATTTGAGTCTGTTGAATTTAAGGATAAGTTCAAACTTAAACCAGACTTTGAAAATATTAAAAGAAACTATGTTACTATGATATTTCATAGGGAAAATAATTTTGCTGAAGTAAGTATTTGGAGAATCCAACTGTTAGCTTCTCAGCAAATGAGAAAGTCAGGGAATATTTGCCTTTTTGTGATCATAGGAGCACAGTGAAAAAGTAGCACCATCTGGGATTAGGCAATAAAAGTCTTACTTAAGAAACAAATGCCATATAATTTCACTCATACATGAAATATGAATAAAACCAAAATGTAAAAAAAAAAAAAAATGAACAAACCAACTGAACAAAACCAAATACATAGTTACAGAGAACAGAGCAGAGGTAACCAGAGGGGAAGGGAGTGGAGGAATAAAGAAATGGTGAAGGGGATCAGCCGAGTGGTGACGGGCGGAAATTGGACTTTTGGTGGCAAACATGCTGTAGTATATACAGAAGCTGAGATATAGCATTGCACACATGAAACTTTGGTGTCTACTGAGTTGGTGATGGACAGGGAGGCCAGGCATGCTGTGGTTCATGGGATCCCAAAGAGTCAGACACAACTGAGTGACTGAACCAAACCGAACTGCTTTTCTAATTGTGAAATGTAACATACGGAAACCGTGCATAAGCTGGGGGATGAAAGGATGATTTAGTGGTGATTATAAAGCAAAAACTCATGTATCTGCCACTACAGTCACTGGAGGCTCTGTGTATGCTCAGTCACTCAGTCTTGTCTGACTCTTTGTGACCCTTTGGGCTGTAGCCCAGCAGGCTCCTCTGTCCGTGGAATTCTACAGGCAGGTCTGCTGGAGTGGGTTGCCTTTTCCTCCTCCAGGGAACCTTTTCAACCCAGGGACTGAACCCGTGTCGCCTGTGTTTCCTGCATTGCAGTCGAATTCTTTACCCATTGAGCCATCAGGAAAGCCCCAATTATAAAGTAAAAACTCATATACCTACCACTCTAGTTAAGAAAGAAAATATCGTCAGTATTTATTCCAGAAGCCCCTTATACTTCATCACAAACTTCTCTACCCAACAAATTAATCACTGCTCCAAATTGGGTCATAATCATTTTCATGCTTTTCTTTATCATTTTATGACCAATGTATATAACCTAAATAAACAGTCAGTTTTGCCTGTCTTTGAATTTGATGTAAAGGAACCATACATATGTGGGTTTTTTTAATGTCACGAACAACCGTGTATCCTGGTGCACATGTACACACGTTTTGCAAGAGAATATTACTGGGAGTGGGGCGTCGTCAAATTCACCAACACTCCATTGTTTTTCAGAGTGGTGGTACCCATTTACACTCCCTCTCCTGGCCACCGTTAGGTACTGCAAGATGTTTTACATTTTGCCAGTGGAGAGGATATGCCGTGTTTTGTTCCTAATTTGTATTTTCCTGATGACAGATATGTTTAACACTATTTCATATGCTTACTGTGCTTTCAGGCCTCTTCTTTCGAAAAGTACCTGTTCAAACATTTTGTCTATTTTTCTATGGGGTTGTTATTCTCTCTCTTTACTTACTGATTTTAGGAGTTTGCCATATATTCTGGATTCTAGTATTTTGTTGATTTTATGTGACATGAATGCCTTTTTTATCCCCTTTATGACGTTTTTGAGGTACAGAAGTTTTTAATTTAATATGATCCAATGTATCAAACTTTTCCTCTGTTACTACTTTTTTCTTTTTTACCTTTTACCTTTTGAAAGAATCATTATTGTTTATAATCTCACCTTTCTCATGGAATTGACTTTGTGTATGGTACAAGGGAGGAATACAATTCCATTTTTATCCATATTAATATAGGCTTGTCTCAGAATCACTTCTTGTAAAAGTTACTGAGTCCAAGTTCATACTGCTCACACCACGACTGGTTAATCAACCAACAAACAAGTTATTGGGACAAGCAATGGTGACTTTTTCAGAAATCCAGCAAACCAAGAAGATGGTAAACTAATGCCTGAAAGAACCATCTTGCTCAGGTTTGGCCACTGGTTGTTGTTGTTGTTGTTTTATAGAACAAAGAAAGAAGGGGTTAAGGAGTTAAGTTTAAAAGGCAGTAAGTTGTTGCAAATATTTTCTGGTTCCAACCAAACTGAAGGGAGCGTGTCTCTTCTTTCCTGCAGCCATTTACAGGCAAGCCTGGTAAGAATGTTTCTTGTGGGCTAACCAAAGGTATCTTAGCTTCAACTCAGGCACTGGAGGCAAGGTCCAAGAGACAGGCTGTTATGTATACTTTAAACCATAGACGGCATGCTCTTTGTGATTAACTTGTAGCAAAAGCAGTAGAATACAAAGATTAAAGCACAAGACACAGACCCAGTATGAAGTCAGATTGGTTCTTCCCTGCTATGTAAAGACTGACCTTGCTCCTTAATCTGAGCTGCCTCTTCTGCCAGGACTCTTTATAAACTGATTCCAGGTCTCTCCACTTTGTTTCATTGATTGTTTATTCCCTGAACTACACTACATTTTTTTAATTACTGTAGTTTTAAAATGAGACGATTTCCAGTAGAACAAATTCTCTACCTCATTCTTGCAATTTGTGTAAAAATCTTAGAATCATCTTGCTGAATACTCAAAAATGTTAGAATTTTGATTGGAATTACAAAAAGCTCTACATAAATTTGGGGTAAAATTTACGTGCAGCAATACTGAATCTTTGAATCTATGATCATGGTGTTCTACTCAATTTATTTAGGTCTGTTTTAATTTATTTTAGTAACATTTATTAATTTCTCTCTAAGTTCTTGAATACATTTTATTAGCTTTTTTTCAGGATACGTCCTATTTTTCAAGTAAGAGGACCCAGGAAACTCTGTTTCACACTGTCCTTTGCACATGGGACAGATTTACCTGACGTAGGCAACACTCACCAGATTGACCCACATGAGTTTTCAGTTGAGAAGTGAGCAGCCTGAGGAAGGTGGCCTCATGTGGGAGGCCCCACTGGTGAGGACTCTGGCAGAATCATTCAGCTCTGAAGGGCAGCCACATGGTTGAGTTCCAGAGCATAACTGGCATCAGTGGAGGAAGGAGCAGTTGAATTCCTCTCCTTTTCAGGGAGGTTCTGCTGCATGATTTTATTTTCACCGTAACGACCTGATGTAAAGAAGTGACTCATTTGAAAAGACCCTGATGCTGGAAAAGATTGAAGGCAGGAGGAGAAGGGGACGACAGAGGATGAGAAGGTTGGATGGCATCCCCGACTCAATGGACATGAGTTTGAGTAAACTCTGGGAGTTGGTGATGGACAGGGAAGCCTGGCGTGCTGCAGTCCATGGCGTCGCAAAGAGTCGACATGACTGACTGAACTGAATTGAACTGAGATATTATTCAGAGCATTCTTTCCTTAAATCTTGTGTTAGTTTCTGCTGTATAACAAAGTGAATCAGCTATATGTGCACAAGCATTCCTCCCTCTGGAGCTTCCCTCCCACCTTCCATCCTACCCCTCTAGGTTGTCAGAGAGCACAGGGCTGAGCTCCCTATGCTATACAGCAGCCTTTCCCGAGCTAACTATTTTACACATGTAGATGGCGTGTTAAAGAGCAAAGACATCACTTTGCTGACCAAGGTCCCTCTAGTCAAAGCTATGCTTTTTCCTGTAGTCATGTACAGATGTGAGAGTTGGACCATAAAGAAGGCTGAACTTCAAAGAATTGATGCATTTGAATTGTGGTGCTGGAGAAGACTCTTGAGAGTCCCCTGGACTGCAAGGAGATCAACCTGGTCAATCCTAAAGGAAATCAACCCTGAATATTCATCGCAAGGACTGATGCTGAAGCTGAAACTCCAATACTTTGGCCACCTGATGTGAAGAGCTGACTCATTTGGAAACACCTTGATGCTGGGAAAGATTGAGGGTAGGAGGAGAAGGGGGCGACAGAGGATGAGGTGGTTGGATGGCACCACCGACTTGATGGACATGAGCTTGGGTGGACTCCGGGAGATGATGAGGGACAGGGAGGCCTGGTGTGCTGCGGTCCACAGGGTCCCAAAGAGCCGGCCGTGACGCAGTGACTGGACAGCAGCAGGCGTACGTGTGTCGGTGCTGCTCCCCGAGTTCATCCCACCCTCCCCTCCCCCGTGCCCATCCACCATGCCTGTCTATTCCTGCCCTGCACATGGGTTCACCTCTACCATTTTTCCAGATTCCATGTACATGTGTGGAGATACATTTATTTTTCTCTTTCTAACTTCACTCTGTGTGACAGACTCTAAGTCCACCCACATCACTACAAATGACCCAATTTCATTCTTTTTATGGCTAAATAATATTCCATTGTCTATATATATGTGTGTGTGTGTGTGTGTGTGTGTGTGTGTGCCACATCTTTTTTTTCCTTTTTTAAAAATTTATTTTTTAATTCAAGGATAATTGCTTTACAGACTTTTGTTCTTTTCTGTCAAACCACAACGTGAATCAGCCATATCCCCTCCCTTTTGAACCTCCCTCCCATCTCCCTCCCCATCCCACCCCTCTAGATAGAAACAAAGACCTGTTTGAGTTTCCTGAGCCATACAGCAAGTTCCCATTGGCCGTCTATCTTACATATGGTGATGTAAGTCTCCATGTTACTCTTTCCATCCATCTCAGCCTCTCCTCCCCTCTCCCCACGTCCGTAAGTAAATGTCTGTTTCTCCACTGCTGCGCTGTACATAATTCTTGAGTACCATTTTTCTAGATTCTGTATGTATGTGTTAGAATATGATGCTTGTCTTTCCCTTTCTGACTCACTTCACTCTGTATAATAGGCTCTAGGCTCACCCACCTCATCAGAACGGACTCAGATGCCCTCTTGTCATGGCACATTTGTGCCATGAGTGTGATGGGCCTCTAGGTTGCTTCCATATTCTAGCTGCTGTAAATAGTGCTCAGTGGACAATGGCATACATGTGGCTGTTTCAGTTTTGCTTTCCTCAAGGTACATGCCTAGAAGTGGGAGTGCTGGATCACATGGTGGTTTTATTCCTAGTTTTTTAAGGCATCTCCATACTGTCTCCCATAGCAGCTGAATCAACCTATATTCCCACCAAGAGTGCAAGAGCATTCCCTTTTCCCCACACCCTCTCCAGCATAGACTTTTCAACGAGGCCATTCTGACTGGTGTGAGGTGATAGCTCATTGTGGTTTTGATTTGCATTTCTCTAATAATGAGCGATATTGAGCATCTTTTCATGTGTTTGTTAGCCATCTGTATGTCTTTGGAGAATTGTCTGTTTAGGTCTTTTCCCCACTTTTTGATTGGGTTGTTTGTTTTTCTGGTATGGAACTGTATGAGCTACTTGTATATTTTGGAAATAAATACTTTGTCAGTTGTCTCATTTGCAATTATTTTCTCCCATTCTGAGGGTTGTCTTTTCACCTTGCTTATAGTTTCCTTTGCCGTACAAAAGCTTTTAAGTCTAATCAGGTCCCACCTGTTTACTTTTGTTATTATTGTAGGAGGTGGGTCATAGAGCATCTTGCTTTGATCTGTGTCATCGAGTGTTCTGCCTATGTTTTCCTCTAAGAGTTTAATAGTTTCTGGTCTTACATTTAGCTCTTTAATCCATTGTGAGTTTATATTTGTGTATGGTGTTAGGAAGTGTTCTAATTTCATTCCTTTACATGTATGTAGCTGTCCAGTTTTCCCAGCACCATTTATTGAAGAGGCTGTCTTTACCCCATTGTGTATTCTTGCCTGCTTTGTCAAAAAATAAGGCACCCATAAGTTCATGGGTTTATTTCTGGGCTTTCTACTTTGTTCATTGGTCTATATTTCTGTTTTTGTGCCAGTACTATGCTGTCTTGATGACTGTAGCTTTGTAGTATAATCTGAAGTCACGAAGGTTGATTCCTCCAGCTCCATTCTTTCTCAAGACTGCTTCAGCTATTTGGAGTCTTTTGTGTTTCCATATGACTTCTGAAATTTTTTGTTCTAGTTCTGTGAAAAATGCCATTGGTAATTTGATAGGGATTGCATTGAATTTGTAGATTGCTTTTGGCAGGATAGTCATTTTCACAATATTAATTCTTTCTACCCAGGAGCATGGAATACCTCTCCATTTGTTTATTTTGTCTTTGATTTCTTTCATCAACATCCTATAATTTTCTGCATACAGTTTTGACTCCTTAGGTAAGTTTATTCCTAGATATTTTATTTTTTTGTTGTTGCAGTGGTGAATGAATGAGATTGAATCCTTAATTTCTCTTTCTGATTTTTCATTGTTAGTATATAGAAATGCAAGTGATTTCTGTGTATTGATTTTGTATCCTGCAACTTTGCTAAATTCACTGATTAGCTCTAGTAATTTTCTGATGCTATCTTTAGGGTTTTCTATGTACAGTATTATTTCATCTGCAAACAGTGAGAGCTTTACTTCTTTTCCAATCTGGATTCCTTTTATTTCTTTTTCTTCTCTGATTGCTGTAGCTAGGACTTCCAGAACTATGTTGATTAATAGTGGTGAAAGTGGACACCCTTGTCTTATTCCTGATCTTAGGGGGAATGCTTTCAGTTTTTCACCATTGATAATAGTGTTGGCTGTAGGCTTATCATATATGGTCTTTACTATGTTGAGGTAGGTTCCTTCTATGTCCATTTTTTGAAGAGTTTTAATCATAAATCAGTGCTGAATTTTGTCAAAGGCTTTTTCTGCATCCTTTGAGATTATCATATGGTTTTTATCTTTCAACTTGTTAATATGGTGTATCCCATTGATTGATTTGCATATACTAAAGAATCCTTGCATCCCTGGAATAAACCCAACTTGATCATGGTGTATTAGCCTTTGATGTGTTGCTGAATTCTGTTTGTTAAAATTTTGTTCAGGATTTTTGCATCTGTGTTTGTCAGTGTATTGGATATTGGCCTGTAGTTTTCTTTTTTGTGTGTTATCTTGTCTGGCTTTGGTATCAGGGTGATGGGGACCTTGTAGAATGAGTTTGGAAGCATTCTTTCCTCTGCAATTTTTTTGAAAGTGTTTTAGAAGGATAGGCATTAGCTCTTCTCTAAATGCTTGATAGAATTCTCCTATGATGCCATCTGGTCCTGGGCTTTTGTTTTTTGGGAGATTTTTGATCACAGCTTCAATTTCAGTGCTTGTAATTGGGTTGTTCATACTTTCTATTTCTTCCTGGTTCAGTCTTGGAAGATTGAACTTTTCTGAGAATCTTCCCATTTCTTCCAGGTTATCCATTTTATTGCCATATAGTTGTTTATAACAGTCTCTTATAATCCTTTGTATTTCTGTATTGTGTGGTGTAACCGCTCCTTTTAAATTTCTAATTTTGTTGATTTGATTCTTCTCTCTTTTGTTCTTGATGAGCCTGGCTAAAGGTTTGTCTATTTTGTTTACCTTCTCAAAGAACCAGCTTTTAGTTTTATTAATCTTTACTACCATTTCTTTCCATTTCTTTTTCATTTATTTCTGCTTAGATCTTTATGATTTCTTTCCTTCTACTAATTTTGGGGGTTTTTGTTCTTCTTTTTTCCAGTTGTTTTAGGTGTAAAATTAGGTTGTCTACTTGATGTTTTTCATGTTCCTTGAGGTAGGATTGCATTGCTATAACCTTCCCTCTTAGAACTGGTTTTGCTGCATCCCATAGGTTTTAAGTTGTCATATTAACATTGTCATTTGTTTCTAGAAATTTTTTGATTTCTCTTTTGATTTCTTCTGTAACCTGTTGGTTATTTAGAAGCATGCTGTTTAATCTCCATGTATTTGTCTTTTCCACATTTCTTTTCTTATGATTGATATCTAATCTCATTGTGGTCAGAGAAGATGCATGATATGATTTCAATTTTCCTAAATTTACTGAGGTTTGATTTGTGACCCAAGATGTGTCTATTCAAGGTATCTATCCAAGATGTGTCTATTCCAGGCACACTTGAGACAAAGGTGTATTCTTCTGCATTTGGATGGATTGTCCTGAAGATATCAATGAGATCCATCTCATGTAATGTATCATATAAGACTTGCATTTCCTTATTAATTTTCTGTTTTGATGATCTGTCTGTTGGTGTGAGTGGGGTGATAAAGTCTCCTAGTATTATTGTGTTACTGTCAGTTTCTCCTTTTATGTCTGTTTGTGTTTGACTTATGTATTGAGGTGCTCCTATGTTGGGTGCATAGATATTTACAATTGTTCTGTCTTCCTCTTGGACTGACCCCTTGATCAGTATGTAGTGTCCTTCCTTATCTCTTGTAATCTTCTTTATTTTAAGGTCTATTTGGTCTGATATGAGGATTGCTACTCCGGCTTTCTTTTACTTCCTATTTGCGTGGAATATATTTTTCCATCCTCTCACTTTCAGTCTACATGTGTCTTGAGGTCTGAAGTGGGTTTCTTGTAGACAGCATATATATGGGTACCATCTCTCGGGCTTCCCAGGTAGCGCTAGTGGTAAAGCACCCACCTGCCAATGCAGGAGATTAAGAGATGGGTTTAATCCCTGGGTCCAGGAGATTCCCGGAGAAGGGCATGGCAACCCACTTCTTGCCTGGAGAACCCCATGGACAGATGAGCCCAGCGGGCTACAGTCCATAGGGTCGCAAAGAGTCAGAGAGGACTGGAATGCCTTAGCTGGCAAGCGCGCGCTGCACAGTCTCCTGGCGTGTCCTTCCATCTGGTGCTGGGACTTCCATCTGTTGCCATTTTCTGTGCACTTAAAGTACATCCTTAAGAATTTAATTCTAATCACAACTTATTTTGATGAACTCTCCCAGTGTTGGTTTGTCTGGAAAATATGTCTATTTTACTTTCATGAAAAAAACTTATTTTTATAGATTTGAGAATAGAAGTTGCCATTTACTTTTTCTCAGCACATTGAAGATACTGTTTTCCTGTCTCCTGACTCCCACAGAAGTTCTTTAGTGCTCAGCTGGTAATCTAACTAAATTGATCCTTGGAAAGCAAACTATCTTTTTTTCCCCTCTTGCTGCTTTTAACATTGATTCTTTGTATTTGAAACTGTACTTTCACTATGCTATATTTGATGAGATTTCTTTATGCGTATCTGACTTGGGAATCACTTCAAATCTGTGAACTGATGTTTTTCTGGAAGACTCTCAACCATTATCTAATCAAATATTGCCTCTGCCCCACCCATTCTTTCTTCCCTGTAGCACTCAAGCATATGTCAGAACATCTCTGGTGGCTCAGATGGTAAAGAATCTGCCTGCAATGCAGGAGACTCAGGTTCAATCCCTGGGTCAGGAAGATCCCCTGGAGAAGGGTATGGCAACCCACTCCAATATTCTTGCCTAGAGAATCCCAAGGACAGGGAAGCCTGGTGGGCTGCAGTCCATGGGGTCACAAGGAGTTGGACACAACTGAGTGACTAACAGGTTCACTTTTCTTTAGAACATCTCCCTCTGTCCCTCAAGCCTCTTAACTTCATTTCCATGTTTTTTATTATTTTTTCTCTCTATGGTACGCATGTCTTTTTTCCGGCCTATCTTTCCGATGTCTCTTTTCATCTGTTGTCTAATTGCCTCTTAAACCTGTCTGATAGGTCATTAATATGTTGCAATAGGGAACTGCATTTTCCACATGTATAAGTTCTATTTGATTCTTTTTGTAATCTTCTGCATTACTCTTTATAACTTTGTTCTTCCCTGCAGTTATTTTCTAACAAGTTTGCCTTTACTTATTTAAACAAAATAAGCCACTTTAAAAGCAAAAACACCCCTGATGATTCTAATATCCGATGTCCTCATGAGTCTGCCTGCTTACTCTTGTTTTTGCTGACTCTCACTTACAGCACTTTGTTCCACTGTCTGCTTAGTAAAGTTGATCTTGCTGTATACTGATCACTGTCGTGGAAATATTACCTGTGGTGCTGCTTTACATCTAGGATAAAAGATCCTTCCTCTAGGAACAAATTGTGTTTTCTTTTGTAAAGCGTCAAAGCATCTAAGGAGGCATTTCCAGGCTAGTGTCAACAGGTGTTGTGATGTGAATTTGAAAGATCCATTAGAGGGCTCGATTTGGGTTTCAGTTTCATATGTATGAGGTTTTATTTGTTTGTTTGGTTGGTTTTGTGGTTTTGTTGTTGTTTGTTTTTTGCTGTGACATTCGGCTTGTGGGATCTTAGTTCCCTAACCAGGGATTGAACCCATGTCCCCTGGATTGGTTGTCTGGAGTCTTAACAACTGGAGTACCAGAGAATTCCCACAAAGCTGAGTTTTAGTGTTTGTTTTTAACTCCTTCCTGGCTGTACTCCATGCTAAGGCAACTTTCTCTGAAGTCTCTTGCACAGCAAGTATTCAACCTTACCCTAACATGTTGCTCCTTTAGAATACCAGGATAACATGCCTGGGGTCTGCTTCAACAGCCACTGGATGTTGACCTCTAACTCCAGCACCACATGATCATTAAAACCAAGTTCAGGTCTTCCCGATCAGCAAGTGTCTCTGGGGCAAGAGCTTTTATGTGCTCGATTCCTGCTCACAGCCTCTGAGTACACACTCTCCCTTACAATTTAAGTCTGGTAATGTCTTGCAATCTTAATATGTAAGTCAGAATAAACTAGTGCATGCCGCAGTATAGAGCCGCCTAGCGTCTGTGATTTAACACAACACGTGGGTTTTTGATAATACACATCTCTGTCATTTGTGGTGGTGTGTCCCATGCTTTCCTTACTTACGGACCATGCATGACAGAGGCATGATCATATGCAGTGTTGCTGGTTGTCGTGTGTGGAAGAAGGGGTCGTGGTGAATCACCCACTGATCTTAAATGTCTGCCGAGAAGTAAGACAAATCAGTTTTCTCACGTTTTGTTGTTCAAAACAAGTCACATGAGTGCATCAAGTTCAAGAGGGCAGGGAAGTGCAAAGCTTCCATGTACTCAGAAGGAGAAACATCCCTGATGACTAGCATACTTATCAGACCTTCCGTACTTTTAAGGAAGGTTTTCTAATTGAAGTACAGTTGATTTATAATGTGTCAATGTCAAGAGTCAGCAGAGTGATTCAGCTTTTTCAGAGTCTTTTCCATTTTAGGTATTATAAGATATTGAATAAAATTCCCTGTGCTATACAGTAGGTCCTTGTTGGTTGTCTATTTTATATGCAGTTGCTGCTGCTGCTGCTGCTAAGTTGCTTCAGTCATGTCTGACTCTGTGCAACCCCATAGACAGCAGCCCACCAGGCTCCCCGTCCATGGGATTTTCCAGGTAAGAGTACTGGAGTGGGGTGCCATTGCCTTCTCGGTTATATATGCCGTAGTGTGTATCAGTTCAGTTCAGTTCAGTCACTCAGTCGTGTCCGACTCTTTGCAACACCATGGACTGCAGCACGCCAGGCCTCCCTGTCCATCACCAACTCCCGGAACTTACTCAAACTCATCTCCATTGAGTCGGTGATGCCATCAGTTAATCTCAAACTCGTAATTTATCCCTCTTCCCTCTTTCCCTTCTGGTAATCATAAGTCTGTATTCTATGTCTGTGTGTCTGTTTTCTGTTTTGTAAATAAGTTCACTTTTTGGATTCCATGTATAAGTGATATGTTATATTTGAAATGATAAAGAAGACATGGTATACATATATTCAAGGGAATATTAGTCATAAAAAAGAATGAAATAATGCTATTGGCAGCAACATGAATGGACCTAGAGATTATCATACTAAGTGAAGTGAGTCAGACAGAAGAGATATTTTTAAAAATATAGTATTTGCAATTGTTTTTAGGAGGAAAGTTGCCCAAGTAATCCCTTGCCTGTATTATGTTCACTTTTTAAGTGCCTACTGATATCCAACGTGCTTGCTTACACGTCTCTCTCTTGATTATAATCTCTCCCACTGCTAGTTCCAGAGTTGAAAAGAAAGTTGATGGTTCTCCGAGGTATTCAGTTATCTAACTACAAACATTTCCTTTCCTTTCACAGGACTGTAAACTTAAGCTACATATTTGTTAGAACCACAAAACTTGTTTAACCCTTATTTTAGGAAATTGTATTTGTTCATTTAGATTGTAAAATGTATTTGTTAAAGAAACCAATTTTGCTCACAAACCTTAAATGAACACACCAAGTCTGCTATTAATTAGCCCATTATTTCATAAATGCTGAGGGCTTTTTTTCATTAGTAAGAAAATATCAGAGTCCAGTGAAGATTTTTCTTTCTGCTTCCTGCTTGAAATAAAGAACACCCCTAGCATATTTCAGTTCAAACATGGTATGAAGATTCTTTCTCCCCCAGGAAGGTCAAGTGTGTCTGAGCACACAGGAAATATAAATGAGATAGGTAAGGCTCTGATCTTATGCAGCTGACATTCTCAAGCAAGGGTCAGCAAACTACAGCCTGCAGGCCACGACTACTCTCTCTGCCCTTATCATCTGCCTGGGTGTCCTTGCCCAGAGTAACCTTGGAAGTTACACGTGAAAATGGCATCTTTCCCCCTGCCAGAAAGGAGCCAGACTCCTCCACCCTGAATGGAAAGCAAAATTCTATTGAATTAAATGGTTCACCTTTCAGTGGTAGGGAGCACACACGGTGCCCTGGATGACAGGTGATGAGAAGACACCTGGGCAGCATAGTTGCAGAGAAGGGGGAACAGCAGCAAGGACAAGATTTGGGGGAGCATAATGATCATGTGTGGGATGCTGGAGCCAGTAGACAGCTGGATAGATCTGTCTGTCTGGAGCTCAGGTGAGAGTTCCTGGCTGGAGAGAATAGATCTGGAGTTGCCGTTATTCTAAAGGTAATGAAAGCCCTTGTAAATGGGAAGGCTTCCAAAGCAACTGAACATTTCTCTTCTTCCTGGGCACACAGCCCATGCACACAGCCTGATTCTGGTGTTCCAGGCTTCTTTAGTAGTGAAGGGTAATCTATTCTGAAAATGCTTTTTGTTGCTCTATTAACCCTGCTGGAAGGCCCCTCTCTTCTTTGGAAATATGAAGTGAGTCCTCTCCTGTTCCCCAGAAGTGAGCAAACAGGTGAAGCGGTGGCCTCTGACTCCCATTCACAGCAGCAAGGACCAGTGAGAACAGCTGCCCTTGACCACCAGACGATGTGCAAGCCAGCAACCAGCAGTGCTGCACGGCCAGGAGGAAACTAGCGTCCGCCTCCAGCCACCGTCTGAAAACGTTCTCCCTGGGAGGTGGGCCGGGGGAGTGACTCTGTCAGCTGAACAATTTTCTGAATAATATAAGCTTAATCTGAACATCGTCAGATCACCTTGACTGATCCCTGAACCTCACTGGCCAGCAATCTGAAGCAAACATTTTGGGAGTGAATATAGGACAGTTCTTGGGATGATCCCATGGGGGAGGGTATAGCAACCCACTCCAGTATTCTTGCCTGGAGAATTCCATGGACAGAGGCGCAGTGGGCTACGGTCCATGGGGTCACAGAGTTAGACAGGACTGAAGTGACTTAGCATGCATGCTTGCAGGCATAGGGCAGTTCTTACTCAGTTGAATAATATATGGCAGGAAATGGTGGGAGGCTGGTTTGTTGTATCTCTTCACCCCTCTGTGTTCAATTATACCTACCATACAAGGTAAGTGAAAACATTTCTTTTTGAGGGTCAGGAGTGAGAAATGGAGTATTTCTAGCTATGTTAATAGACAAAGATGTCACAGTCATCAGTGATTCCAGTTCTCCAGGACAACCAGGAAGGAAAACAATACTGGGATCAGGCTGCAGCCACTCCCCATGGTTACACAGGAGACTGGCCCCAGACAGCTGAGACGCACATGAGGAACGATTTTAGTGAGTCCAGACTCGTGCCTCTTCTCATACATAGATGATCACTAAATTCCTTAACTTGAGATATCTGGTTTTCCTTAATGAACAATAATCTTTTGTTGTTCAGACCACCTGCTCTGTGACACCCTTTGGTATAACCTGGCTCCTTCCGCACCTCCTTGGAGCAGTCCTCTCAGAGTTACTTGAGATGCTGTCTCCTGGGCTTGAAGTCCTCAAAATTCCCTCTGAATAAAACATAACTCTCAATTTTTAGGTTGTGACTATTTTTTAAGTGGACAGTAGGAAAGTATGTTTAAAATTGGTTCTGTATACACTTTTTAAGAAAATGTATTTTTTTGGACATATTCCTGTCTTCTATATGATGGTGAAGGTTATTGTTATATGAATGTGAGAGAAGCTACAATAAAAATGAAGAAACAGTTTCAAATGTTTCCTAACCCTTCCCTGGATGCACAGAAATGTACAAGTGATAAGCCTGCTAAGAGCTGGAAATTGTGGAACAGGCATGTGGTATAGAAATTTTTAATATTACAAATATGTATATATATATACACATAAATATTGTCTGTATATAGATTTCAATATTATGTAGTATGGCTGAAAGCAAAAAAATAATAATAAGCCACTTTGGGGTTAAAATAGCAAGGCTCTCATCATCTTGATGGAAATGCTTAAATGCTTACAATAACAGAATTGAAGTTAGCAACACAGATTATTAAGAATAGGGCAGATGATGTTAAAGGAACAATATTTAAGGAATATGTGTCCAACAGTCCCAAGGGCCTGGTTTTTAAGGTGGGCCTGCTGCAATTTTAGTTTATTTCTTGCTACCATACAGTCCTGAGTCCTAGAGTAGAGAGAGTATCTCTGAACGAACAGATCATTACTCAGGCTTAAAGTCCCCAAGGTTTGGCCAGCCTTCCTGAGACACAGTGGGAACGTGTTCTGCACTGTACCCCTCCAACAAATCATCTGAAACACTGGCATCTAAGAACATGTGGGAACAGTAGTAGAGAGTACAAAGTAGCCAAGAGAAATGAGGGGGAAGCTGAAAAGATTTTTTTTTTTTTAAGAAACTGAGAATTTCTATGTGAAATTTTCATAGAGGTGACTATGACCACAAATCCATTTTGGGAATTGAAACCAGACCTTATCTTGTATCTCACCATCAGGAGTTTGCAGAGACTCTCTCATTGGCAGAGCTGGGCTTAGAGGTTAATAATAATAGCCTCCAGTCATCAAGAGAAGTGTGGACAGCCCCAGTCCTCATGCAAGTCCAGCAGGCTGTGGGCTTCCTTGTTGCAGAGTAACGTGAGCTTATTGGTGATAGGTTAATGAGGTTAACCTGATGGGAGTAAATAATCAGAGAGAAGAGCACTTAGAAATTTCACTTCTGTTCTTTGTACTCAGATGATTCATTATGATATTCGGTACCTTGTGAGTTTTAACCCCCTGGCGACTCACACCTATTTTTGCTGCCGAATTTATGCAATTCCCAGAGAAAAGCGAGATGCTACCAGGGAATCTTCCTCTCAGAAAATGACACAACAGAGAAGTGGGGAATTGTTTGAGGAATATTCAGATGTGGCTTTTAGGTGACCATGGTGGATGAGAACTCCTTGTGTCTGGGGGGGGCGGCGGGGGGCAGGGTGGTCAGCAACGCCCCCAGTTAGTTTTGTACTTTCGTACTATGATCATTACAATAAAATGAACAATCTGAGGATGTTTCTGGGTTGACCAACATCTGTGGCCAATGCCATGTAACTTGTGAGAATAAACACCGACTCTTGGGCTTCACTGGGGTCCAGTGGTTAAGACTCTGCACTTCTGCTGCAGAGTGAGGGGTGTGGGTTTGACCCTTGTTGGGGAATTAAGAAGCTACTTGCTACTCAGCTTGGTTTTTTTAAAAAAGTGATAAACACTAACCCAAAGGCAAACATTTTTCTCACAGCTGTTCATCATCATGGCTCAGCTCTTTCAGAACGGCACAATGGAAAGGCAATACCACACAGACTAATTTTTAAGAAAACACACGAGTGGTCAGAGCTTTTGATGTGTTTCCTCAAAGAAATATGAATGTGAGGCTTTCCTACGGCCTAAGTGGAGAACTTTTTATGAGAGAAAAGTATCTGTTTTTAGACTCCCAAAATAACCTCAGTTTAGTTCAGTCGCTCAGTTGTGTCCAACTCTTTGTGGCCCATGGACAGCAGCACGCCAGGCCTCCCTGTCCATCACCAACTCTGGGAGTTCACTTACCTCATGTACATTCAGCCTGTGACACCATCCAACCATCTCATCCTCTCTCGTCCCCTTCTCCTCCTGCCTTCAATCTTTCCCAGCATCAGGGTCTTTCCAAATTAGTCAGCTCTTCGCCTCAGGTGGCCAAAGTATTGGAGTTTCAGCTTCAGCATCAGTACTTCCAATGAATATTCAGGACTTATTTCCTTTTGGATGAACTGGTTTGATCTCCTCACAGTCCAAGAGACTCTCAAGTGTCTCCTCCAACACCGCTGTTCAAAAGCATCAATTCTTTGGTGCTCAGTTTTCTTTATAAAGAAAGTTGGACTGTATTCCAACTCTCACATCCATACATGACTACTAGAAAAATCATAGCTTTGACTAGATGGAACTTTGTTGGCAAAGTAATGTCTCTGCTTTTTAATATGCTATCTAGGTTGGTCTTAACTTTTCTTCCAAGGAGGAAGCGTCTTTTAATTTCATGGCTGAAGTCACCATCTTCAGTGATTTAGGAGCCCCCCCCCCAAAAAAAATCTGTCCCTGTTTCCATTGTTTCCCCATCTGTTTGCCATGAAGTGATCGGACCGGATGCCATGATCTTTGTTTTCTGAATGTTGAGTTTTCAGCCAACTTTTTCTCTCTCCTTTCACTTTCATCAAGAGGCTCTTTAGTTCTTCTTCACTTTCTGCCATAAGGGTGGTGTCATCTGCAAAATACTTACTATGTACATAAGCACCAAGGCGACATACCACACATTAGATTATACAGCACACATGTTCAAGGTAAGGTGGAGAGGAGAACTTGAGGACCAATTCTACTTAAATAAATTTATCAGTGCTGATTTTTGATGTTGTTTATCACTCACAATTCACATCTTAGGGTGAGTGCATTACAGCAGTCACTTGGGGAGACCACTCTGAGCCTTGGGCTTCTGGGGACTGTGGGACAATGCCCCCACTTTAAGAAAATGTTTCAGAATCAAAAACATGCAGGTCCATGAGAGTTCTGAAGTATTAGAGCTTGGCCAAATGATGCCAACCTACAGAGAAGAGCTTTTATGGTGGAATGAAGAGAATAAATTGTTTGATCTGTAGAGACTGTGATGGCATAGCTGTAAGAAGAATGTACAGCTTCAGAACCTGTAAAGACATTACTTAGGAGACTCGAATATATCTTTTCAAATATGTATGTGGTGAGTGTGATGCGCTTAGGAGGCACACAACACAATAGAGTTGTCTCCCTCTCTACTCTGTGTGCGTGGCTTAGTTAACTTGTCAATACACGCATGCAGGCTTGGTGATTCCCAGATGGCTGCCTCTGCAGGGAAGCATTGTTGCATGGGATCCATGCTGGTTTGCTGTCAAGCGCTGGGGTTTCCATTGCACTGCAGGAGCTCTCCATGTGCCCTGCCTGCTGCCATGGGAGCCGCGACCTTTGGAGTCAGAGTGCTTTTCAGGTGAATTTCAGGCTTTTCTTCCAGGGCTGCCTCACCAGCTTCAGGGGAGCAAGCCTAGAGGTGTGGTTGGAGCAACCTGTGGGGTGATGTCATGTAGAACGTCAGTTACGTTCTCTATCAGAGGCTCCCTTCAGGATGGGCTTTCTAAGCCTGCACAGTGGGCTCCTGCCTCTTGAACCCAAGGTTTCCTTTAGGGGAGAGGGGTTTGAATGAATGCTATTTGCTTACACTGCAGTTCAAAGACAGGGAGATGGTGCTCCATTGTGATGTTCTGATAGCCTAAGTTTATATCACTCCCAGGATAAGACGAAATACACCCGCAGATTAATCATGATCATTTTGAGATACTAAAACCCATCATTTTGATCTGGAAAAGGGCCAAATTGTTTTCACTCTAATGGGCATGTATTTCTGCCTGCCCTTAGGACAGGTGGAAAGCTACTGTTAGTGCTCTATTGCACGCAGGCTAAGATCAGCCAACCCACCCCTCTAGGCATAGAAAGCCACAGCAGTGACTTGCCCTGCAGGGTGCTGAAGGAGTACATGCAGAGCTGGAAGTGACAGATAATACTCCTGAGCTCTGTGAAATCTGCCCTTTAAAGGTATTCCCAGGCTCCCCTGGTGGTCTAGTGGTTGAGAATCCACCTGCCAGTGCTGGTGACAGGGGTCTGATCCCTGGTCTGGGACAATCCCACATGCCGCGGAGCAACTAAGCCCGAGCACCAAAACTATTGAGCTGTGCTCTAGAGCCCGCAGGCCATGACTGCTAGAGCCTGTGCTCTGCAACAAGAGGAGCCGCTGCGGTGAGATACCCTTGCCCTGCGAGGAAGGGCAGCCGCTGCTCAGCACAACCAGAGAAAGCGCGAGAAGCAATGAAGAGCCGCTGCGGTCAAAAACTAAGAAATAAATCTTAAAAATAATAATACAAGAAAAAAAAAGAAGACATTGAAAACCAGTTAGAAAGATAGGCAAAAACATAAACAACAGATAAAAGCATTCCCACAAAGCTTTTTGGTAATTATGGTTCATGACCTTTGCCATAAAAATTATTAATTTCCCAGCTGGGGTGTGGTTATCAGTTAGAAAATAAAATGTATTGAGCTTGCTATATGGTTGCTTCAGAGAGTGTCTCCTCAACCCCCAGCACATTAATGAGATTGTTGCTGGAGAAATACATTTGAAGTACGGTCCAATCTTTCCAATACTACTTTAGTGAGAAGCCAGGGAGCTTGCAAGCACCAGTTCTCACCTCCTTAGGATATGTCCCCTTGAAAATTCAGAGGTGCTGATGTGGCTTTGTGTTATTGGAAGGATGATGAAGGCCCCACACGGACTGGAGCAGACATCATCGAGGCTGCTTTACCGCAGTATGTGTCACAAGGCACGTGTTGGTGGCACGTGTGGTCCTGAGCATCACAGAGGAGGACTGGGGCCCATCTCTAGATAATTACTCTGGTGAGCATTCTAGGGAATTATCTAGATATTCGCTAACATTATTGGGTGGCACGTGTGTCGTGTGTGCCTCGTTTTCAGTCGTGTCTGATTCTTTGCAACTCCATGGACTGCAGCCCGCTAGGGCCTTCTGTCCATGGGATTTTCCAGGCAAGAATACTGGAGTGGGTTGCCATTTCCTTCTCCAGAAGATCTTCCCAACTCACAAATCGAACCCGAGGCTCTTGCATTGGTAAGTCGATTGTTTACCACTGAGCCACCTGGTTACCACTTGGGTATCACATTAAGGATTTCTTTCTGCAAACCCCAATACTCAAAATAATGATACCACCCTGGATGCTGGGTAGAGCAGCAAAAGTTAATTTTGACAGGTTAAAAGACTCCAGGCTTGATTATTACACAAAAGGGAAAATGAATCCTCAAGGGTTGTCTAGCAGCAGTAGGCCATCATTTGTGAGGAAGACGTTGAAGGATAAAGAAAATATGAAAAAGAAACTTTTCAAGGTGGCCCTATGTGTGATTATTAATGACTACGGCATGGTTTAATGGCTGCTGAATCTTTTGCCATAAGTGGTACACCAGCCAGGCCCTTTAATTCTGAAAATAACTTGTGTTTTCATGTGAGTTTGTGTGTGTTTGGAGGGGTGCAAAACTAGTGGGGAATGGAAATAAGATGTCATCAGGAGTTTGTTAGGAAACTGCCTGCTGCTGGCAGCCTTTACACAGCAAGGAGTAGCGCTGTTTGTGCTACTGATGGATGGAGAGCCCCTGCAGTGCTGAGTGGTGCAGGGCGGTGGTTCTGTGAGCTGGTTGGGAGGGACAACAGGGAAGATCAAAAAACGCTTGACCAAGCGTGTCATGCTACCATCACGGTCCTTAACCTTACTCTAAATACAACCTGGCCAGGGCAGGGAAGTGATGCTGTCAATGTAATCACAGAATACATAGGTCTTATGTTACTGGCTTAAGGCAAGTCGCAGATGAACATATAGGCCAGATGGATACACTCCGTCCATGTGTACTTCCTTTCTGGAAGCCTTCCATGGTGCCACCCAACTGTCCCTGTAGAGACCTCTGGGTAGATTTAATGCACATGACGTTACTTGATCAACTCCCACTGAAAGTAGGTGTCTTTGCACCCAATCAGCTGCTTCTGAGTGTCTCAAGGGACTCTTATTCTGGGAGGCTGAAAGGAGGGTAATCCTCCTGCAAACTGGCCCACGTTTCTGCACCATGCAGACTAGCCCGTGTCTGATGGCAGGTTAAGGAATCTGAGCCTATTGGAATGACTTATGTGAACAAATCTCCAAACACAGCAAAGCTACACTGTATTTCCTATCATCATGGAAATTGTTTTTGATACACTTAAAGGTAAAATCTCTCTACCCACCCCAACCAGATCTGCACTGAAGAGTGTAGGGAGACAAATTCCTTAAATGTTAGCCGGTTGTGTTCTCTGTCTGGTTCTGAGACTTCACACCAGTTATATTCAATGGAATATAACAAGAAATTGTATCTGCTGAACTTTCATCAGATGGAACAGATGAAGAATATGCTTCTATTTTCCTTCTCAGGGGAAAATATGGTCAGACATGTGCTGTTCAATGCAGTCATTAGCCACACAGGGTCACCAAGCACTTGAAACACAACTGGTCCAAAGCAAGATATGATGTAAGTGTAAAATATACACTAGATTTCAAAAATATCATTTCTATAAAACATAAAATATCCCGTTAATGATTTTTTAGATTTATTATATCCTCAAATGAATTTTTGGTATATTTATTAACTAAACTATATCTTGGCACTTACTTTCACCTGTTCACTTTTATTTTTAATATATGGTTCTCAGCAAATTATAAATTACATAGGCTGCTTGCATTTATAGCTAACATAGTATTTTTACTGGACAGCACTGATGATGAAATTTCATCCTGCTCTGATTACATAGACTCAGATTACATACAAAATCTGTACCTGTGCTCTATGCCAGCTCTGGGGTAAGAGTGTGGTCAAAAAGAGGGTGTGTTTATATGTGTCTTTCCAGAGGGTCAGTGCCTGAAGGCTGGGTAGCATTAATCCCTGTACCAAAGTTGTATGCATGTGCAGAACCCTTGGACAATGTGAACTGATGCAGAGAAGATCCAGCACTTCTGCTAAATAAAATGACACAACAAAAGCAAGCGGCCCTGAGGTCAGAGGAGGGACACAAGAGTATATGTAAGGAGCCTCTTGGCTGTTATTACTCACCCAGACCACTTTGCCATGTAACTTGGCACAGATAAGCACCAGCCCAAGAAAATGGTGTCTCCATCATTGCTTAAGTGTACAACACAGTCCACTGTTTATGGTGAAGAAACATGGAGGCATAGAAGGATGAGCAGCTTCCCAAACATACTCATCTGGTGAATCTGGAGAAGTACAGGTGATCCTGATATCGAACAAAGACAGCTGCTCACATGGGGAAAGTCTGGCTTACTTTATAAAAAGAGAGCATTTTTATGGGGAAAGTCTGGCTTACTTTATAAAAGGAAAGAGCATTTTTATGGGGAAAGTCTGGCTTACTTTATAAAAGGAAAGAGCATTTTTATGATTCCTGCTTTTCTTCTTTTAAAATGACATGAAATATATTTCTTAGTATATTAGCATGAAGAAAGGTATAAGTTTAGAAAAAGAGTGAAAAATCACTCATAAGGTAACATGAAATGAACAAAACACCATGAATCAGTTTATGATTGACAGATCACAGTCTTCTTTATCACCACATTTGATGAAACTCCTGTCGGGAGATACATGTCTATAGTAAAAGATTGGCAGTAGCAGTCTATTATTGTCCCAACACCAGTGTTTTATTTATGAAATAAATCGCCCTGTTATTTAGACAGTGTAAGATGGAATCTGTTTTACACTCCGGCTAACAGATAATCCCTGCCATGTTAGTATAAGAAATGAACCTTAAAAACAGCTGTGATATAGCCATATATTACAGACCTTGGAGCATTTCTATTTGAAAATGTTATCAGTATTTTACCTTAGATTATGGAATTTAAATATATATATATATATATTATTTAGGCAAGTATCTAAGTAAAGACAAACTTAACAGTTGCTTTACAGAAACAAGTTTTAAGAGGCCAAAATTTACAATTATTTAAATATTTTAAAAGCTGATTTAATCGTGGCATACCAAATAAAAACCCACAAGCCATAGTGATTCTCAAAAGAGGGGGAAAGGCTGAGAAAAAGCTCTTCTTTACAAATGTAAAGTTAATGAATATAAAAGAATAACGGACTTAGAGTCAGTAGTTTACAGCCTCTATTAGGGAAATTCATTCAGAAAAACATTAGCCCTAGTGGCTAAAATCTGTAGTGAAATTTGATTAGGGACAGGATATTTGCATGGCACCAAAGTATCAGCCTACATTTTCCTCATTAATATACAATGAAAGTACACCTTTGTAATGAACACATTTGATGATCACCCCCTTAATCCAATGATAAAATTTATGTCACTAATCATGTGTCATCCTGGGTCTCTTAATGTGAAAGTATACAATGTTGTCTATGAAGTATTCTTTCCAAAATGTTTATATCCAGTGGATATAAACTACACTACGACACACCAATGTTGAACACACACCAATATTGGCTGTTGAGCAACTGAAATGAGGCTAGTCTAACTTGAGATGTGCTGTAATGTAAAATACTGAATTTTGAAGACTTCATATGAGATAAAAGAGTGTAAAATATCTCATATTGATTACTCATTAAGTGATCATATTTTGGATGCATCGGGTTAAATGAAACAAATTATTAAAATTAATTTCACTTGTTTCATTTTACTTTTTAGTTTACTTAAAATTTCACTTTTTAAAAAAGGGGCAACTTTCAACTTTTTAATAGCTGTATCAAACCTCAATACTGTAAGATTCTTAACAAATTAAAAATGGAAGAAATTGATATTTCTGTCATGCTCCCCAACAGTGCTTCAGCAGGCTTACTTGGTCATATATGGTCACTAGTATTAAGTGAAAACTCAATAAAGTTCCCTTAAGGATGGCAAATTGCTTTGGCTGATCAGCCAGACCCACATTTAATTAAGAGATGGAGTTATTGTCTAGGCCACAGAAGCTGCTCTGTTCTAATTATACAAGACAGGAAAAATGGATACTCAATGCAGATAAACCTTTATCATTACTATATATGTACACACACACACACACACATATATATATACTGTTGAAATATATATACATTTTATATGTATATATGTAACATATGTGCATTTATATTTCAAGCAGGGGTATCAGATATTCCTGGAAGGTACCTTATCATAGATGCTATTCTCGAAGTACATATATATGCACACTGTCTCAAAAAGGTGCCTGTAACTTGGTTCATTCACTGAGTTATACATTTACTGTGTTTAACAGGTATTTAAAAGTCTGTCACTATTTGTATGTGTAAAACATTCCAAGAAAAATCTATTGAGAGATGGTATGGTTTTCTGTGGGAATTCTGTAAAGCTTGAAAAGGTGACAGTAAGCATTGTTTGTCTGAGTTTTTCATTTCTTAAAAAGTTCTCTTCTAAGTTTCCTCTTAAACTCTGTAGAAGTCTCACGCACTTTTGGGCAAATTTCTCTCTGAACACAGTCTTTTAACATTCCACAACACACTCACGGTCATACTTCATAACTGTCCTTATGTGAGGCCTAAAAACATCAACCTTCTTTCAAAACAGATACAGCCTTTCAAAATACACCTGGGATACTTCTTCCCCATCCTTGTGCCAATCAGCACTGAAGTTCCATGAAGTCATATTAATCCCAAGCCAATAATAGTCCTCTTGAACATTGCTCAAGCTTCCAGTTCTCATCTTCTTATTACAAAGATGGTTTGTTTCCCCTGAAAACTCCTGTCTCAGGAGGTGCAGTTACATCCGCACGATGACAGTGAGGAAAAGACAAGCTTGTCTATTCATCATCGACCTGGGGTCCTAACCAGTGGGATGAGGCAAGGGAAATAAATGCGACAGGTAAATATCGGAAAGCAAGAAGTAAAAGTTTCATATTCACAAATGGAATGATTGTTTATTAAAATATCCAAAATAAGCAACTAATTAGTTGAATGATTAAAATTAGATACTGATTTTAGCATAGTCATCAAACATGCTGAAATGTTTTTTTAGCATGTGCTGGCAATGAACTAGCAATCAACTGTGTACTAGCAATGAACAGCTGCAAAATGTTTTTCTATGTGCTAGCAATGAGCAATTGGAAAATGAAAATATCTTTCACAATAGCATCAATTCAGTTCAGTTGCTCAGTCGTGTCCGACTCTTTGTGACCCCATGAATCACAGCACACCAGGCCTCCCTGTCCATCACAAACATGAGTTCATTCAGACTCACGTCCATCGAGTCAGTGATGCCATCCAGCCATTTCATCCTCTGTCGTCCCCTTCTCCTCCTGCCCCCAATCCCTCCCAGCATCAGAGTCTTTTCCAATGAGTCAACTTTTCGCATCAGGTGGCCAAAGTATTGGAGTTTCAGCTTTAGCATCATTCCTTCCAAAGAAATCCCAGGGCTGATCTCCTTCACAATGGACTGGTTGGATCTCCTTGCAGTCCAAGGGACTCTCAAGAGTCTTCTCCAACACCACACTTCAAAAGCATCAATTCTTCAGTGCTCAGCTTTCTTCACAGTCCAACTCTCACATCCATACATGACCACTGGAAAAACCATAGCCTTGACTAGGTGGACCTTAGTCAGCAAAGTAATGTCTCTGCTTTTGAATATGCTATCTAGGTTGGTCATAACTTTTCTTCCAAGGAATAAGCATCTTTTAATTTCATGGCTGCAATCACCATCTGTAGTGATTTTGGAGCCCCCAAAAATAAAGTCTGACACTGTTTACACTGTTTCCTCATCTATTTCCCATGAAGTGATGGGACCGGATGCCATGATCTTCGTTTTCTGAATGTTGAGCTTTAAGCCAACTTTTTCACTCTCCACTTTCACTTTCATCAAGAGGCTTCTTAGCATCAAACACCACCAAATGATTAACTAAATGTAACAAAAGATATGCACTACCAATGTACAGTAAAGTATAGAACAATACAGAGAGAAATCTTCATTTCTAAATTAGTGGAGAGGTAAACTGTATTAAGGGATTGGACAGTCTGATATTTTAAAAATGTTAATTATTGTAACATTTTGACCAATTCAACAGTTTCAGTCAAAATCCCAGCAGGATTTTCACTGGAAATTTAAATGTTGACTTTTAAATATTTATGTTGCAAGGATCTAGAATTGCCAAGAATTCTTTAAAGAAAAACAAAGATAAAGGACTTAACTACCAGTTTCAAAGCTTATTTTAAAACTATAAAAAATCAAAACAATCGTAAAGGTAGACAAACAGACCAGTGAAATGGAATAGAGACTTCAAAAACAAATCTATACTTATATAGTCACTTTATAATAAAGGCATTATTACAATTTAGAGAGAATGAATGGTCTTTTAAATAGATGCTTTTGGAGAAATTACATATCCTTTTTTTTTTTTTAAAGAGAAAGTTGATCCATTTTCACACTATACACAAAATTAATTTCATATGAATCATAGTCCTAAATACAATGAAAATTTTGGAAGTAAATATCTTCATGATATTGGAGTAGAAAATTTTTTCTTAAATAATACATCAGAGTACTAAGCATAAAAGAAAAGATCTATTAACACAATTTTTTTAAATTAAGAAATTCTATTCCTTAAAAAATGAATACCATTAAAATGAAAAGGCAATCCATTTATTGGGAGAAGATATTTGCAATAATTATATCCAACAAAAGACTCATTCAAAATAAAGAAAGAACTCCCATGAGTCAATAAGGAAAAGACAAAGAACTCAATATTTTTTAAAAAGGACAAAGACCGGGCTCTTCTAAGAAGAAGATATCCAAATGACTGATAATCATGAAGGGACTCAGCCTCATGACTTTTCCGAGAAATGCAAATTAAATGTGGTGAGATACAACAACACACTGATCATATTAACTAAAACTTTTTTAAAAGCCTGAGGATTCCAAGTTTAGGTGAGAATGTAAAGCAACTGGAACTCTCGTTTTTCCCCAGTCCAGAGACAGAACGAGCGTTCACCAATAGGTGTGCTCAGCGTCCACTCTTCAGTCAGATATCAGCCCGGGTGTCATTTCTTCGGAGGAAGATCCCTGCCTCTTCAGACTAGGTGCACTTGCTGCAGTTACAGAATCACTGTGGAACAGAGCCTGTGCCTTGATGGCATCAGTTCAGTTCAGTCGCTCAGTCGTGTCCGACTCTTTGTGACCCCGTGAACCACAGCACGCCAGGCTTCCCTGTCCATCACCAACTCCCAGAGTCCACCCAAACCCATGTCCATCGAGTCAGTGATGCCATCCAACCATCTCATCCTCTGTTGTCCATGACCATGAATTCTTTACAGCTCTGAGCCATTTTTATCAAGATTCCATCAGGCCTTGCATCTTCCTGGAGACTCACAGCAGACCTCAGCCACCAAGGACAGCTGAAGTATCCCTTGGTAGGACCAGCAATCTGAGCATCATTTGCTGATTTAAGGCCCCAAGTTTCAGATGCGACTGGCTCTTTCATCCCACAGGCCAGTGGGTGCACACGCCCTTTGATGGAGCCTTGAGTCTGGACACTTGGAAGGGCTTCTTTGCACAAGCGGGCACCTCTCTGATTCACCGGAAGCAGACAGGACAACATTTTCTATCTCTTCAACTTGCTGCCTGACCTCCTCAATTCTGTGACTTTTTGCCTCTGTTCTATTTCTACTTCCGCTTGGGCCCACTTCCACTTTGCCCAGTAATTTTCCCTCTGTGTTGTCTGAAACTGCATTCTCTCCCTAACTGAAGACAGTTTCTGACCTCCTCATTCTCTTGTTACACCCTCCTTCAACACTCCTCAGGCTCCAAGGGAACTCCAGCTCCTTCTGCAGTCCGCTTTCTCCCCATCCGACAGCGCCCCTCTGACAGCAAGAGCTTCCTCCTCTGTGAAGTACGTGAATTGTTATATGGATCGCAGTTGTGACTTGATGATTAAGAGATTATTTTTTAAAACATGAAAACATATAAATATATTTTTTAAATATAAAAATACACATATGTAGATAAATGGATGGCGGTGGTTACACAATATGAATGTACGTTATACCACTGAACTGTACACTTAAAAAATGATCAACGTGATAAATTTTATGTTTTGTGTATTTTGTGTTAGTCATGTCTGACTCTTTGAGACCCCATAGGCTGTAGCCCCTCAGGCTCCTCTGTCCATGGAATTCTCCAGGGAAGAATACTAGAGTGGGTAGCCACCCTTCTGCAGGGGACCTTTCCAACCCAGGGATGAAACCTGGGTCTCCTGCATGGAGGCAGATTCTTTACCATCTGAGCCACCAGGGAAGCCCTCTGAGTATTTTACCATAATAAAAATGGGGAAAAAATGGGGAAAAAAGGAAAAAAAAAGAGAAATAACATGTTAAAGATATAAATAATAGACTGGAAGAGAGAAGAAATTTACAAATTATGTTTGCTCTTAGGGTGCATCTGGGCGTAAGTCAATAAAACTAAATTTAACATGGCTTTTAAAAAAATAAATAAAAGATAAAAACAACACTAAGGGGGAAAAAAAAGCACATGCACCAATCAGTTCTTTTGTAAAATTGTCTAATGAGGTTTTTTGTAAGGGTTTAAAATTTTTTTTTGTTTTTTGGGTTTTTTTGGGGGGTTTTTTGTTTGTTTGTTTTACTTATTTTTAAAGTGCTTTTTAAAAATTTATTTTGTTTCTTTATTTTTGGCTGCACTGGGTCTTTGTCACTGCCTGTGGGCTTTTTAGTTGCAGTGAGCAGGAGGCTGCTCTCTATTTGCAATGCGTGGGCTTCTCATTTCGGTAGATTCTCTTATTGCAGAGCATGGGCTCTAGGTGTTGGCGCTCCGTAGCTGTAGCACACAGGTTTAGCTACCCTGGGACATGTAGAATCTTCCGGATCAGGAATACTGTGTCCCCTGAATTGGTGGGCAGATTTTTAAAGCCTGGACCACCAGGGAAGTCTGCTCCAACCAGTCTTGTGTGCAGAAAATTTCCAACTGTGGCTTGCAGGTAGCTAGGAGCGCTTTCCTGTGAAATGGAACACTGACACTTGGAAGACTTGATTGGAAGGGCAAAGTGGCACTTGTAAGCTCTTCAGGTGTTTGGGGATTGCATCCTATATGAAGAGACAAAGACGAAAAAGCAACTTACGCTAGAGCATTGCCTCTAGTCTTTTAAGAGTCTGGAGAAACTATGAGCTAGAAGAAAGTTCAGAATATGTATTCTAGGTCTGTCCTTGGAGAAACATACTATGAGCAAATTATACTAACTGCCTCGTTGGAACTCAAAGCCTGCATTTCAGTCATTTTTAAAGGAAAGGAAGTCTGGTTTTATTTACAAAGGCAGTAAGTGTTCCTGCCTCTGGGAACCATGAGTCCATTATTAAAATGATCAATCCCCAGCCTAGTAAAGTGAAATGATACTCCAGGTCGTGAGAGGGAATGTCTTTTCTGAATAATACATAACACAAATTTGTTTACTTCTGACTTTGCTTTTTTTCTTCCTAGGTTTATGTACTATTTGTTCTCTGGGGAAGTCTTGGCCCTCCACTCTTGAAGATACTTTTAGTCTGATTTTTTTTTTTTTTGATCCTGGAGTTCCCTTGAGGAATCAGCCTTTGCACCAAGAAATAAATAAATATTTTAAAAATAATAATAAAAGAAAAAAACATTGATGACCAGTTTTAAAAATAAGCAAAAAACACAAACAACAAATAAATAAATATAAATAAAGCTATTTCCACAATGTTTTTTGGTGGTTATGTTCATCATCTTTGCCATAAGCATGAAGCATTAGTTTCCCAGCTGGGGTGCAGTTGTCAGGAAGAAAATAAAATGTATCAAGGATGGTTGTTTTAGAAAGTTTTTACTTCAGAATCCTGAACAGGCAGGAAGAAGGAAAATCTGACTTCAGTCTCTACCTTTGCTCCAGACCTGCCTTAAATTGGTCTCTGCTCCCTTGTGGGCCTGCTTTCTCTGCTGAAGAATGGCATTGATAATACTCACTCTGCCTACCTGGCAGGCAGTTGATTGGGTGAGGGGGGGGGAGTGACATGTCAAATTCAATGCACATATAAGACGGTCCAGTATTCCTACAGCACAAGCACACTGCCAGGGGTGATCTCAATGCCTGGGAGCTGCTTTACATGGAACAAAGACACTGATGTTCTCAGCCCCCTCTCTGTTTTCTATAAAGGCCTCCAGCCAGTCTTCTGCTGCCATCCAGCAATTAAACCCCCACGAGGATGATCCTGGTAAGAGCCTCACTGTGTGACAGATACTTTGGGGATACATGGTTCTAGTCTTCAAGGAGCTCTTAGTTTAGCTGAGGAAAGAAGAAATACCTATGTGAAAAGTTGATGGAACACAGAATATAGGTGATATCTCTGCCTGGTATATTAGTTTACTGTTGTTCAGTCGCTCAGTCATGTCCATCTCTTTGCAACCCCATGGACTGCAGCACCCCAGGCCTCCCTGTCCTTCACTATCTCCTGGAGTTTGCTCAAACTCATGTTCATTGCGTTGGTGAAGCCATCCTCTGTTGTCCCGTTCTCCTGCCCTCAATCTTTCCCAGCATCTCTCTGGTGCATAGTAGGCACTCAATAAATGGTTGCTTGAATAAATTATCAGAATAGTTATATAGAAGGTATGTACATATGGAGGGAATCTGTGGGCTAAGAAGTATGGCAGGGTCCTTGCAGAACTGTGCTGGGCCTGGCTATACCCAGCTCGCAAGAGACAAGCGACAAGTTTTCAGTTGTTAAATACAATCATTATTAAAAATTAAGTTAAAGTTACAATTAAATATATTGAAAACAAAAGTGGTAAATACACAGCTAATTAATTATTTCACTTTTACCATTATCTGTACTCTTGAAGTTATTCAATTTTATTGTATCTGGTGATAATTTTATTGTATCTGGTGATACAATGATGTGTTACTGCTCATCTCTTCCTAGGTCTGCATATAGTGACATCACATTGAAATTAGCCAGAATAGAAATATTTACTCAATGGAAATCAGCAAATGTATTTTGTTTGTTTGTTTGTTAGGTTAGGTGGGGGGTTTTTGTTTATTTTGTTTTCTGGAGTGTTGATTGTGAAATATTCACCAGCATAGTATAGCTTCTTTATAATAGATGTCCCTGAAGGGTGGTAAGGCTTCATGCTGTAGGGCTGAGAGGAGGATTCTAGGCAGTAGTCAGAGAATAGGCAAAGGTCTAAAGGAAGGCATAGTATTCATGTTTGGAGGCTCACATATGTCCGTGTGTGTGTGTGTGTGTGTGTGTGTGTGTGTGTGTGTGTGCATGTGTGTGTGTTGGTAGGAACTGGGGGAAGATGCGTGGAATCATCAGAGATGCATCTACAGCACTAGACTAAGAATTTTGGATTTTATTCTATAAGCAATGGAGCATCAGTGAAAAATTTTCAGCAATAGCAGTAACACATATAGTAAATGTAGTAACACATTTAGTAAATGCTCAGTGAATTCTTAAGGAATGAAGTGAAGGAGGGTATTTTGGGGAAAGCAAATACTATTTTTATAACTCTTTATATGCTTTACCAAAGTTGTTAGGAGTTTGCACTAATCATTCTGAACATGTGAGCTGGAGATGCACACCAGGGGAAAAAATTATTCTTTCAGCTAAAACTTCTTCAGATTTTAGCAAACTCAATGAAATTAAATGAAATTACATTTAGGCTATGCTTTGAGCCCTGAGAAAGAGAAAACTCATGGAAAAACAAAAGCCAAAATGTAGAGTGGCCATGATCAGTCTGATGAAAGTTCAACACGGTTATCCACTGCCAAGGAACCTGCCAATACACTGTCTCCACTGAAAAGGTGAGCAAACGCAGTTTCCAGTATGTGTACTTAGGGAGTTGATTCTTCCCGCGGTTGAAGCTCATTGAAAGTAATTACATGTCTATTTTAAAAGAGAGTAATGAGGTAGCAAAGTACTAAGGATATAACACGCATTGTTGTCCATTCAGTGGTGCTCTTTGTGTCTTCCCTGTGATCCTGTGATTCGGGGAAGAGCATGAGTTCTAAACACAAAGGGTCTTTCCATCTTTATTATAAAAAACACTACAATAAGCACAGAAAGAAAGCCCTGGAAGAAGAGCGACGTGTGCCTCTCCTCAGACATAAAGCGTAAGGTAAACCCAACAATGTGAGGGATGTCTGGACTCCAATGACCAATCCTCCCTCTTGATGTGAATACAGGTTTATAAGGAAAGAGAAAAACAACTTAAGTGGTAACGGGCGGGCAAGGAGAACTGAAAAATGACAAGAGACGGTTTACAAAAGGACAAGAAAAACATAGAGATTGAATGAACATGTATCCCTTTGTCTGGAAGGGCATGGCCCATCTCAAAACAAGAAACAGGAACATGTATTCATTGTTTTTACTTGAGTCCCTTCGGTAATATGGTAAAAGCTGATAAGAAGTGATTATATTGCAAACATTATTTTTCCAGAAATGAGCCTACTAGAGAAATTTGTACTGTCAGTTTGGTGTTCAAAACAATTATATACATATAACACTTACATACAGCTTGTCAGACAATTTGGTGATGATGATAAAGAGGCTGTCTTATTGAAATTTCCACGGAAATTTATATAATATAACCTAAATACAGAAACCCACCTGTTATTAAGACTCATTCAAGACTAGTCAACACGTTACAAAAGGAAACTCTAAGTAATGGAGATACCAACCAATATCTCGCTTGAGTTCAGCTGAATGTACAAGGTGTTTCGAGTCTTGAAGGTTATGAGAACTTTATATACTGTTTTGAAAAGCAGAGAAACCTCTGGCGAATAGTTAGTTGAACCCACCCAGCCGGATTCAGAAGATTGGATGAGGTGAAGCGATGTACCCTGCTCTCTACCATCCCCCACGCAGCCGCAAACAGGCACGATGCCCACCTACACTCCCCACCGGTCGTCCAGCCCCCTTGCTGTCAGTGAAAGCTGTCACATCCCAGGCTGTCACCTTAGACTCTTCCGCTGCTGCCCGTTCCTTCAGGAGGAGCCAGCAGGCACACACGTCTCTCTCTTATTTACCCTGCTCTCAGGTTGTCTTCTGAGGTTTGCTCCGCTACATCTTATGCCCAGATCTAAGCTATGGCAAACTCGCAGTTTTTGAAAAGAACTTTGATCTTTTATGCTCCCCAGGCCTTTGGCTAACTAATACTCAGTATACGGGGCTTTCCAGATGGCACTAGTGGTAAAGAACCCACCTGCCACTGCGGGAGACGTAAGAGACACAGGTTCAATCCCTGGGTCAGGAAGATCCCTGGAGGACGTCATGGCAACCCACTCCAATAGTCTTGCCTGGAGAATCCCATGGACAGAGGAGCCTGCAGGCTACAGCCCACAGATAGGGTCGCACAGAGTCAGACATGACGGAAGTGACTTAGCATGCTTCCCCTCTATATTCAAAATCCTCTCCCTCACTTCCTCCCATGCAAACTCCTTCCCATTCTACAAGACTCAGCTCTAGTCCAGTAAGACTCTCTTTCCTTCTTCTCTCCTCTCTCTAGGAAATCACCTGTTGTTCTGTCTCTTCTTCTCCCTATGTTTTTCTAGCTCTGTCCCTAAACCATGGCAGACCTGAGATCTTTCAACATTCAGCAAATATTCAGCGAGTGCCAACTAAGAATCAGGAACCACTCTATCTGCTGAGGATGAAGCCACAAACTCACATCCCTGTGGAATCTCCACCCTAGCAGGAAAGGCAGGTTCAAATAAACCAGCCAACTACTATGCTGTGTTTCCTAACTCTGGTAAAGAAGACCTGGGAATTTTAGATTCTGGGGAAAAAAGGCAAGATAAAGCCTTAAAAATGCACAGCCTGAATTAACCTAAGCAACCCTTTCCCCAGTGATTTCATTCTCAGCGTGAGTAAGGAAACCTAAGGCACAGAGATGTGCATGGACTTAGTCAAGGAGGGTCACATGGTTCATTGGCAGCAGAGATGGATCCTCAACCCCATTTCTTCCTTGAATGTTGTCTTCATTTTTCTAAAACCTGACAACTCTCAGGCAACTCACTCATGGTACAGCCTTGACTGTGATCAGGGTTTTTCCTTCCTCCAGCTTTATATGACTGAAATATCACATTGTGTTCTTATATACTGCAGGCTTCCCTGGTGGCTCAGATGGTAAAGAATCCACCTGCAATGCACGAGACCTGGGTTCGATTTCTTAGTTGGGAAGATCCCCTGGAGGAGGGAAAGGCTACCCACTCCAGTATTCTAGCCTGGAGAATTCCATGGACAGAGGAACCTGATGGGCTGTAGTCCACAGGGTTGCAGAGTCAGACATGACCGAGCAACTAAGCACAGCACAGCACTTATATACAGCAAAATGATTATATTTTACTTACATATGTAAAGGGCTTCCCTGAGCTCAGCTGGTAAAGAATCTGCCTGCAATGCAGGAGACCCTGGTTCAATTCCTGGGTTGGGAAGATCCCCTGGGGAAGCGATAGATTACCCACTCCGGTATTCTTGGGCTTCCCTGGTGACTCAGATGATAAGGAATCTGCCTGCAATGGTGGAGACCTGGTTTCAACCCTGAATTGGGAAGATCCCCTAGAGGAGAGCATGGCAACCCACTCTAATATTCTTGCCTGGAGAATCCCCATGGACAGAGGAGCCTGGCGGGCTATGGTCCATGGGGTCGCAAAGAGTCAGACATAACTGAGCAACTAAGCACAGCACACAGCACATATGTAAAATGATTAGCTAACACCTCCAACCCATCAGATTATTACTGTTTATATTTTGTAGTAAGAACATCTAAGATCTACTCTCTAAGGAACTTTCAAGTATATAAGAAGGGCTGTAAACTATAATAACCATACTGTACATTACAGCCCCAGAACTTATTCATCTTATAGCTGAAAATTTGTTTTCTTTGACCAATGTCTCCATTACACCCAACCGCCAACCTAGGGGAACCACCATTCTAGACTCTGTGCCTCTGTGCCTATGAGAGACTCTGTGCCTCTCATATTTTTACCCACTCATTCACATCTTTTTCCATTCATTCATATGGACACTTAGATTGTCTCCATATCTTGGTTACTGTGAATTATGCTGCAATTAACATGGGATACAGATAAAATCAACTCAGAATGAATTAAAGGCTTGAATGTAAGACCTGAAACAATAAAACTACTAGAAGAAAATATAGGGGGTAAACCCATGAGGATAGATCTTGGTGTTGATTTTTGGATTTGACACCAAATGCAAAGTCAACAAAAGCAAAAATTAATAAGCGAGGCTGAATCAGTGTCTTTTTCATAGTAATTGTAAGGTTATTTGCATGAGGTCGAGTGTGTGGTCCAAAGCCCAGCTGATTTGCCAAACTGGTTTAGCCAGAGTGGTCAGCTTCCTGTAAAGGCCGTTGCTCAGGAGGGTCCCTGAGTTGCTAGAGGAGAAATGATTTTAGAAAGCAGGACTCTAAAAGGTAGCTGCATTTACTGGGCCTCCTTCTCATCTCTTCTCATCTGACATATTTCTGACTGCTTCTCTGGTTATGTGAAATGCTGATTGGCAGGAGAGCTAAACGAGGGACATGTTCTGAATGGACACCTTCGCCATAATAATTACAAGTGGTCGTGTGAGATTTCTGTTAGAAAAACAATCTGAATGGAGACTTACATTTGGCACATCATCTCTGAGTCTGTGATTTACAGCACCTTTGTGAGGGTCTGGATGTGCAAACTGGTGCTAAAGGCAGAGAAGAAGACAAGGTGCCCCCTCAAGCCTTTGCTTGTATCATTGCCCATCTGAGGTGCCCTCCTTCCTCTGTTCATTACCAAATCCACTTTTCTTCTGAGTCCTCCTTCTCAATGTGGCCAGACTACTCTAGCCTTGGCTGAGCTCCCCTCCCTCTGAAGTACTGTTCCTTCAAGGTTCTTAAAACACTTTTTGTTTTAGTTTAAACCAGGGTTTCTTAACCTCAGCATTGTTGACATCTGAGGCTAGACAATCCTTTGTTGCCCTGTGCTTCCTATGATGTTTAGCAGCCTCTTTAGCCTTTGTTCACTACATGCCAGACCACTGCATCCAAGTCATGACGATCAAAAATATTTTCAGGATGTCCCCGGTGTTCTAGTGGTTAAGAATCTGCCTGCCAATGCAGGGGACATGGGTGCAATCCCTGGTCAGGGAGCTAGGATCCTGCATGCTGTGGGGTAACTAAGACCGTGTGCTGCAACCGCTGAGCCCATGTGTTGCCATGACTGAAGCCACACACCCTAGAGCCCATGATCCACAGGAGCAGCCCCCGCTATGGCACCATGACTGGAGAGCAGCCACCGCTCGCTGCAACTGCACAATGCCAGCACGTGCTAGAGACCAGTACAGCCAGGGATAATTGGCCAGTTAATTAAAAAATAGTTCCAGGCACAGCTGGATGTCTGTTGGGGAATAAAGTCACCCGGGACTGAGAAGCATTGATTTAAACTCTCATGCATGTATTAGTAGCAATAGCAGCAGGAGTGCATGTACTGGGTACTTTGCCAAGGGCTTTCCACAGTCTGTCACTCTTGATCCTTAGGTAAGGAATATCGCATAAAGTATCCCGCTGCTGCTGCTGCTAAGTTGCTTCAGTCGTGTCCGACTCTGTACGACCCCATAGACGGCAGCCCACCAGACTACACCATCCCTGGGATTCTCCAGACAAGAACACTGGAGTGGGTTGAAATTTCCTTCTCCAATACATGAAAGTGAAAAGTGAAAGTGAAGTCGCTTAGTCGTGTCTGACCCTTAGTGACCCCATGGACCGCAGCCTTCCAGGCTCTTCCGTCCATGGGATTTTCCAGGCAAGAATACTGGAGTGGGGTGCCATCGCCTTCTCCAATAAAGTATCTTAGCCCCACTGTATACATGGGAAAACTGAGTCTAACTTGTGCAAGGTCACAGAGCTGGAAAGTGATGGGGGCTGAGATGAAAAAATATTCCTCCAGACCCAGAGCAGATACTTATTGAAAAAAAAAAACAAAAACTTTAAAATTTTGTATTGGGTTATAGCCAGTCAGGAGAAAGGAATGGCAACCCACTCCAGTATTCTTGCCTGGAGAATCCCATGGACAGAGGAACCTGGCAGGCTACAGTCCATGGGGTCGCAAGAGTTGGACACAACTTAGTGACTAAACCACCACCACCAGACCAATCAGGGGCTTCCCAGGTGGCACTAAGTGGTAAAACTTGCCCACCAATACATGAGAGGTAAGAGACACAGGTTTGATCCCTTGGTTGGGAAGACTCCCTGGAGGAGGACACAGCAACCCACTCCAGCATTCTTGCCTGGAGAATCCCATGGACAGAGGAGTCGAGTGGTCTGTGGTCCATAGGGTCGCACAGAGTCGGACACGACTGAATCAACTTGGCGCGCACGCACGTAGCCAATCAGAGCAGGTCCTTAAAACCACCATCCTGCTGCCCTGCTTGGTTTCTGTTCCTGCCAGCAGCCCCACAGCCACGTGTTGGTTTTTTCCCCCGGGCACTGGTAAAAAAGCGATAGTTTTTCCAGCACTCAGTGAGCCAGACTTTTTTAACACCTCAGAGCCTCTAATACCAGTCAGCTGGTGCCTGCTCCTCAGACATGTGGGTCTCAGGTCCTTGGGGCCCCTCTGCTAAGAGAAATCCAGAACCAGCTGTGCGGTAGCCCCTCCTCAGAGATCTAAGTTACTCCTCAGCAGGGGCTCTCTTCAGGTGTCTAAATTTTAATCATCTCAGCCTCTTCCCTTTGTCCCCCAGTCCAGGACAGTAGCTGCTTCCTGCATTTGTTGCCTCTGTGCTACTTATTTTCCTTCTGGCTTTTTAGTTACCTAGTTAACAGTTGTTCATGCCCAACTAGCAATCCTTATATTAAACTGTCTCTATTGTGAAATAGGGCTTCCCTAGTGGCTCAACAGTAAAGAATCTGCCTGCTAATGCAGAAGACAGGGTTTGATCCCTAGGCTGGGAAAATCCCCTGGAGAAGGAAATGGCAACTCGCTCTAGTATTCTTGCCCGGAGTATCCTATGGATGGAGGAGCCTGGCGGGCTACAGTCCATGGGGTCACAAAACAGCTGGACACGACTGAGCGACTAAAACAACAACCAACAACAACATTGTGAAATAACTGGCGTGGCTTCTGTGTCTTGACAGGACCCTAAGCGAGACAGATTCTCCCCAGTACTTATCAAGCTGCTAAGTCACGTCAGTCGTGTCCGACTCTGGGCGACCCCATAGACGGCAGCCCACCAGATGCCCCCATCCCTGGGATTCTCCAGGCAAGAACACTGGAGTGGGTTGCTATTTCCTTCTCCAATGCATGAAAGTGAAAAGTGAAAGTGAAGTTGCTCAGTTCCGTCCAACTCTTCGAGACCCCATGGACTGCAGCCTACCAGGCTCCCCTGTCCATGGGAGTTTCCAGGCAAGAGTATTGGAGTGGGTCGCCAGTGCCTTCTCCATACTTGTCAAGATTCACTGCTAAATACCCTCAGAGACCAAGGGCACAGCTGAATATATTTATTTTATGTAACTCAGGTGATTAGCATGTATATTCAGAGTTTTGAATGTGGCTCCTGGGAATTGTGATATTTATTAAGAATGTTAACATATTTAATCTTAGTTTTGATATTATGAAGAGAAATAAAATAGAGACTCTGGTACAAGCAACGATGAAGGTTTACCATCTGATGTTATTCTGTTTATTGCGGGGCCTCTGAACATGCAGTAATAGGCAAAACCACTGGAGAGACAACAGAATCTATATGAAATGAACTTTTTTAAAAAGGTACACTTAATACAGCAATAAACCATTGGTAGGAAATTAGAGTGAAACAGGAGAATGGGATTTCCTTGGGGGAGCTTTGGATCAGCACACTAAGCGATTTCTTCAAGAAAAGAAATAGATGAGGAACCAAGGCTAGGATGATAGATCCCACTGGTCTGTTTTGATTAACAAATGCTTTTTCCCTCAAGTGACAGGATATGAACATTAATGAGTTTTAATCATGGAGAAAGCACACTTCATGCTTATATCCTCAACATTGCAGTTTTAATAACTTTTCCAGATACTGTGCTATGCCTCCAGACTCTCTGAGGGCTTCAGTCACACAGTTTCTGTAATAATCCTCACCTTGATTCAAAAGGCTAACCTGATACTTAAAACATCCTAAATTATGTCGAGCCATTTCCATGTTACCTGCTCCAAGGGTTTCTATAAGCTCCCTAGAGGAGTAGGAATCAAACGCAGGAGAGCCTGAGATTCACATGGACAGCACCTTCCTGAGGCGTGACCCCAGTTCCTCAACCTGAGTCATGGGATCCCGGCAGCCCCGCAGTGATTGCAGGCCCATCAGGGGCCCCTCACTGCTCCGACGGCTGCTCAGACCTCCCCACAGAGACCTTGCTGCTCTGAAGAATGAGGACTTCTTGGTGGATTAACCAAGTTTCCCCACAAGTCTTGTCATTATTCCCATAACATTTCTTCTTTTCCCTTGTGTATGTTTTAATCACTCAGTCGGGCTCAACTCTTTGCAACCCTGTGTACTGTAGCCCTCCAGGCTCCTCTGTCCATGGAATTCTCCAGGGAGCTACCAAACCCATCTGCTGCCCAGCTCCAGATTCCTTTTCATGCAGGGAAAAAAATCTTTGTTTGCTTGGTAGGGTATAAGACTATTCAGATAAGTAGTGTTCCTGTTACTTGCAACCAGATATTTCAGCCAAAATGATGCCACCTGGTTTTGATTGTATCAGAGAAACAAAAACACCTGTCAACTAAATGCGTTTGTACATCTTAAATGCTTCAGTTGTGTCTGACTCTTTGTGACCCTATGGAGTCTAGCGTACCAGGCTCCTCTGTCCATGGTATTTTCCATGCAAGCATACTGAAGTGGGTTGCCATTTCCTCCTCCAGAGGATCTTCCAGACCCAGGGACCACACCTCCTGCACTGGCAGGCAGATTCTTTACCACTATTGCCAGCTGGGAACAAAATAGATTTGTTGTGTGAGCAATTGCATTAAGCAGCTACAAACACATTTTGATTTCAATCTTTGGCCATGCTGAACGGGTTGCTTGGGAGCCAGCACCAGGAGGCTTTTGTGACCTTCCACCGGATGAGAAGATGCTGTAGAAAGCACCATACAGTCAAGAGTGGTTCCATATTTCATCTGGTTTTCAATTTTAGCAGTCTTGCCATGTGTCTTTTTTTTTCTGATAAGGAGACGCCCACTTTTCCACAGTTTAGAACAAAACATTGCTAATTACATTAACCATACTATTTTCTGATCATTAGTAATAGTCTTTTCCCTCTATCATTATCTTTTTTATATTCTAATTGTATCACTCTTTTGAAAGTTCTTTAAGATACTTTAAAATTGGGGGTAGAAATAGATGCAGTATAAATACAGATTTTCATACATACATAATTTGGTTAAGATTACACAATAATTTAAGATGACTGCAGTCTTTTTTGAAGGACTGATTTAAAATAACAGAAATTCTTCTTATTATTCTGTGGAACTTCTCTTTTATGCCATCGGTTCTTTCATCCAGGAACCAACACTGCAAACTTCTTCAGAAATGATGAAATTAGATGGCTGGATTGCTCCCTACAGAGCTGAGTTTCAAGGTTTTTATGTGTTTTTTCCTAGGGAACAAATGGCATCGATGTCAATAAATAGTACTTATTTTCTCAACTCAGGAATGAATCAAAAACATTGCTGTTTTTGATGACCAAACTGTCACAAACTGTTTCAAATATCTTTTGAACTTCTTCTGTGTTTTTTAATTCACTGTTTGCTCTTTGAAAATAAGACTATGAAAATTCAAGTTTGAAAATATCTAAGGGCTTTGACATAGCTGACTTAAAGAAACAAAAGAAGCTTTAAAGCTCATAGTCAGAAAGGTGGAGAAGTAGAAGGAGACATTTCTCCAAGAAACTAAAAGGTACAGGCTGCTAATGAGGAATGACCTTTATGTTCCTTCTCATAGAAAGTTAACATTCTGGTTTCCAGAGGATTATAGTAAGATTTGTTGTTTTCTCATTGCCAGCCATTATGCTAAGGAATTTGCGAACACTTATCTCACTATTTCTATAAGAAGTCCATAAAGTAAAAAACACAGTAAAGTAAATCCTCTCTTTGAGGAAGGAAAATACGTAATCTAAAGGATTGTCCCTTTAAGAGGGGCATCAACTTTAAGAAAGAAAAATATAAAGGAAAATACTCCTGAAAGAACTTAGTTTGTATAGATGCTATGTTCTAAAGGTCTTATTCAGTGCTGGCAAAGTAACTGAATCAAAGCCAGAGATCCACAATCCCCTTGTTGATCCTAAGTAGGACAAAATTGAGTATATCACCTTCTCTGTCAAGTGACACTTCCTTGTGACACTTTCCTCCTGGTCCCAAAAAACTCATGATGTTAAAAAATTTTATTAAGAAAATCTGCTTTTACAAATGTGTGTCTAGATGTCAAGATTCAAAAAGCATGTTTTAATAATTGTAGCAAGTCATTAATATAAGTTGTATATATCATGAGTCATTTTACGTGTAACTGAACTTAAAATGAATTTGACTGTCTTTTCTCTCTCCCTTTCGTCTCCTGTCTAAAACTAAATTCAACATTCTTTAACACCATAAGAAAATCAAAATAGTTCTGGTATTTTAGATAACAGTCATTTTGTCATCTTCTGCCTGCACTGGTTTAAAATAGATATTAAGATACCTCTGGCAATCATAGAATAATCTAAAACAGCACAATTCATTTTTGCTTTTAGTTGAATATATTTTTTGTTGTTGTGCAGGTGATCAGTTGTGTCCAACACTTTGTGACCCCATGGACTGCAGCACGCCAGGCTTCCCTGTCCTCCACTATCTCCTGGAGTTTGCTCAAACTCATGTCCATTGAGTCAGTGATGCCATCCAACCACCTCATCCTCTGTCATCCCCTTTTCCTTCTGCCTACAATCTTTCCCAGCATCAGTCTTTTCCAGTGAGTTTGCTCTTCACATCAAGCAGCCAAAGTATTGGAGCTTCAGCCATGCTGAATGGGTCATCAATCCTTCCAATAAAAATTCAGGGTTGATTTCTTTTAGGATTGATTGGTTTGATCTCCTTGCTGTCCACGGGACTCTCCAGAGTTTTTTTCCAGCACCATAATTGAAAAGCATCAATTCTTCAGCACTCAGCCTTCTTTATGATCCTACTCTCACATCCTTACATGACTACTGGAAAAACTGTAGCTTCTACTAGACGGGTCTTTGTTGGCAAAGTAATGTCTCTGCTTTTTAATATGCGGTCTAGGTTGGTCATAGCTTTTCTTCCAAGGTGCAATTGAATTTTAATTTCATGGCTGCAGTCAGAGTCCACAGTGATTTTGGAGCCCAAGAAAATAAAGTCTGTCACTGTTTGCTATTTGCCATGAAGTGATGAGGCTGGATGCCATGATCTTAGTTTTTTGAATGTTGAGGGTTTTTTTTTAATTAATTAATTTATTTTACTTTACAATATTGTGTTGTTTTTGCCATATGTTGACTTGAATCCACCATGAGTGTACATGTGTTCCCCATCCTGAACCCCCCTCCCACCTTCCTCTCCATCCCATCCCTCTGGGTCATCCCAGTCCACCAGCCCCGAGCACCCTGTATCATGCATCAAACCTGGACTGGCGATTCACTTCACATATGATAATATACATGTTTCAATGCCATTCGCCCATATCATCCTGCCCTTGCCCTCTCCCACAGAGTACAAAATTCTGTTCACTACATCTGTGTTTTTTGCTGTCTTGCATACAGGGTTATCGTTACCTTCTTTCTAAATTCCATATATATGTGTTAGTATACTGTATTGGTGTTTTTCTTTCTGGCTTACTTCACTCTGTATAATCGGCTCCAGTTTCATCCACCTCATTAGAACGGATTCAAATGTATTCTTTTTAATGGCTGAGTAATACTCCATTGGGTATATGTACCACAACTTTCTTATCCATTCATCTGCTGATGGACATCTAGGTTGCTTCCGTGTCCTGGCTATTATAAACAGTGCTGCAATGAACATTGGGGTACATGTGTCTCTTTCAATTCTGGTTTCCTCAGTGTGTATGCCCAGCAGTGGGATGGCTGGGGCATAAGGAAGTTCTATTTCCAGTTTTTTAAGGAATCTCCACACTGTTCTCCATAGTGGCTGTACTAGTTTGCATTCCCACCAACAGTGTAAGAGGGTTCCCTTTTCTCCACACCCTCTCCAGCATATATTGCTTGTAGACTTTTGTATCACAACCATTCTGACTGGCGTGAAATGGTACCTCATTGTGGTTTTGATTTGCATTTCTCTGATAATGAGTGATGTTGAGCATCTTTTCATGTGTTTGTTAGCCATCTGTATGTCTTTTTTTGGAGAAATGAGTGATTAGTTCTTTGGCCCATTTTTTTATTGGGTCTTTTATTTTTCTGGAATTGAGCTGCAGGTGTTGCTTGTATATTTTTGAGATTAATTCTTTGTCTGTTGCTTTGTTTGCTATTATTATCTCCCATTTGGAAGGCTGTCTTTTCACTTTGCTTATATTTTCCTTTGTTGTGCAGAAGCTTTTAATTTAATTAGGTACCATTTGTTTATTTCTGCTTTTATTTCCAGTATTCTGGAAGATGGGTCATAGAGGATCCTGCTGTGGTTTATGTTGGAGAGTGTTTTGCCTATGTTTTCCTCTAGGAGTTTAATAGTTTCTGGTCTTATGTTTAGATCTTTAATCCATTTTGAGTTTATTTTTGTGTACAGTGTTAGAAAGTGTTCTAATTTCATTCTTTTACAAGTGGTTGACAAGTTTTCCCAGCACCACTTGTTAAAGAGATTGTCTTTTCTCCATTGTATATTCTTGCCTCCATTGTCAAAGATAAGGTGTCCATAGGTGCATGGATTTATCTCTGGTCTTTCTATTTTGTTCCATTGATCTATATTTCTGTCTTTGTGCCAGTACCATACTGTCTATTGACTCTGGCTTTGTAGTAGAGCCTGAGGTCAGGCAGGTTGATTCCTCCAGTTCCATTCTTCTTTCTCAGGATTGCTTTGGTTATTCGAGGTCTTTTGTATTTCCATACAAATTGTAAAATTATTTGTTCTAGTTCTCTGAAAAATACCATTGGTAGCTTGACAAGGATTGCATCGAATCTATAGATTGCTTTGGGTAGTATACTCATTTTCACAATATTGATTCTTCTGATCCATGAACACGATATAGTTCTCCATCTATTTGTGTCCTCTTTGATTTCTTTCACCAGTGTTTTATTCTATATATAGGTCATTTGTTTCTTTAGGTAGATATATTCCTAAGTATTTTATTCTTTTCATTGCAATGGTGAAAGGAATTGTTTCCTTAATTCCTGTTTCTGTTTTCTCATTGTTAGTGTATAGGAATGTGAGGGATTTCTGTGTGTTAATTTTATATCCTGCAACTTTACTATATTCATTGATTAGCTCTAGTAATTTTCTGGTGGAGTCTTTAGGGTTTTCTATGTAGAGGATCATGTCATCTGCAAACAGTGAGAGTTGTACTTCTTCTTTTCCAATCTGGATTCCTTTTTTTTTCTGCTCTGATTGCTGTGGCCAAAACTTCCAAAACTATGTTGAATAGTGAATAGTGAATGTTGAGTTTTAAGCCACCTTTTTCACTCTCCTCTTTTACTCTCATCAAGAAGCTCTTTAGTTCCTCATCGCTTTCTGCCATTAGAGTGGTATCATTTGCATATCTGAGGTTGTTGATATTTCTCCCAGCAATCTTGATTCCAGCTTGTGCTTCATCCAGCCTAGCATTTCACACGATGTACTCTGCATATAAGTTAAATAAGCAGGGTGGCAATATACAGCCTTGAGATACTCCTTTCTCAATTTTGAACCAGTCCATTGTTTCATGTCTGGTTCTAACTGTTGCTTCTTGACCTGCATACAGGTTTCTCAGGAGACAGATAAGGTGGTTTGATTTAATATTTTTATAGATTATACTCCATTTAAAGTTACTATAAGACATTAGCTATATATGTTGTGCTGTATCAGTTCAGTTCAGTTGCTCAGTTGTGTCCGACTCTTTGCAACCCCATGAATCACAGCACGCCAGGCCTCCCTGTCCATCACCAACTCCTGGAGTTCACTCAAACTCATGTTCATCGAGTCGGTGATGCCATCCAGCCATCTCATCCTCCTTCGTCCCCTTCTCCTCCTGCCCCCAATCCCTCCCAGCATCACAGTCTTTCCAATGAGTCAACTCTTCACTTGTGCTGTATAATATATCCTTGTGTCTTTATTTAATCCCCTTCCCCTATCTTGCCCCAGCCCCCTACCCTCTCCCCACTGGTAACTACTGTTTCTCTGTATCTGTGGGTCTGTTTCTGTTTTGTTATATTCATTCATTTGTTTTATATTTTAGACTGCATATATGAGTGAAAAACATACAGTATTTGTCTTTCTCTGTCTAACTTATTTCACTAAACATAATATCCCCCAGCTTCATTCATGCTATTGTAAATAGCAAACTGTTATTCATATATATATATCACATCTTTATCTATCCATCTGTGTTGATGGGAACTTGGATTGCTTTCATATCTTGGCTACTGTAAATTATGCTTCTGTGAACACTTGGATGTATATTCTTTTTGAATTAGTGTTTTTGGTTGTTTTATTATTATTATTTTTTTTTTGGATATATACCCAGGAGTGGAATTGCTGGATAATATGTTAGTCCTATTTTTAGTGTTTTGAGGAACCTCCACACTGTTTTCCATAGCAGCTGTGCCAATTTACATTCCTACTAACAGTGACAAGGATTTACTTTTCTCCACATCCTTACCAACATTTCTTATTTGTTGTCTAGCCATTCTGATAGGTGTTGGGTGATATCTCATCGTGGTTTGAATTTGTACTTCCCTGATGATTAGTGATGCCAAGCATCTTTTCATGTGCCTATTGTCCATTTGTTTGCCTTCTTTGGCAAAATGTCTATTCAAGTTCCTTGACTCATTTTTTATTGGATTTTTTTATATTGAGTAGTATGAGCTGTTTATATATTTTGGACTTTAACCCAATAACAAATATGTCATTTGCAAATATTTTCTCCCATTCAATAGGTTTTTTCACTTTGTTCATAGTTTCCTTCTCTGTGCAAAAGCTTTTAAGTTCCACTTGTTTGTTTTTTGCTTTTGTTTCCCTTGCCTGAGGAAATAGATGCAGAAAAGTATCACTAAGATATGTCAGAGTGTACTGCATATGTTTCCTATAACCAATGTCTTAGTGCTGCTATGCGGATTTAGATGTGAAGATGAGTTAAAACCATACCCTTCCCAGTGCCGGGTACATGAGAGGGACTTCACTGACGTGGATTGCCTTCCTTCTCTGGAAAAAGGAGTATCTTCTTTTTCTTTTGGGTCTGCTTAGCCAGTGTTCCCCAGACTCTGAGATTCCAAGCTTTGTTTGTGTGTTAGTCTCCTAGAGTGCCATAGCAAAGTGCCAGACACTAGGTGGCTTAACTAGCAGACATTTATGCCTCACAGATCTGGAGGTTAGAAGTCTGAAATCAAGACTTCAGCTTGTTGGCTCCTCCAGCGGGCTCTGAGGGCAGGGTCTGCCCTGTACATTTCTCCCAGCTCCTGGCAGCCTCAACATTCCCTGCCTCAGAGATGGTGCTCTTCCTGTGTTTTCACATTGTCTTCCTTCTACACATACATGTCTTTGTGACCAAATTTCCTTTTCTTTTTTATAAGGACCCAGTCTTATTGGATTAGTGTTGACCCTAAAAATTTCATTTTAGTTTGATTGCCAACAAAGATCTGTATAGTCAAAGCTATAGTTTTTCCAGTAGTCATGTACGGATGAGAGCTGGACCAAAAAGAAGTTTGAGCACTGAATAATTGATGCTTTCGAATTGTGGTGTTGGGGGACTCTTGAGAGTCCCTTGGATTGCAAGGAGATCAAACAAGTCTGAAGGAAATCAACCCTGAATATTTCTTGATAAATATTTATCCTGAAGCTGAAATTCTAATACCTGGGCCACCTGATGCAAAGAGCCGACTCACTGGAAAAGACCCTGATGCTGCAAATTATTGAAGGCAGGAGGAGAAGGGGCTGACAGAGGATGAAATGGTTGGATGACATCACTGACTCAATGGACATGAGTTTGAGCAAACTCTGGGAGACAGTGCAGGACAGGGAAGCCTGGCATCCATGGGGTCCATGCTGTCCATGGGGTCGTAAAGAGTCAGACACGACTTAGCGACTGAACAACAACCTATTAAAATCTCTACTTCCCAACAAAGTCACATTCTAAGGTACTGAAGGTTAGGACGTCAACATATTTTTGCTTGGACACAACTCAACACATAATAGTTTAATTGCTTTTTAAAAAATTTGAGTAGCTGATGTGCAATTGCTAGTTCTTTGCTTTGTTTTTGAAAAGCCAGGCCTTAAAGTCTTAAAAGCAAAATGCCTGCCACCTATTAATTCTACTATTTCAAATATTTTGAATACTGTAAAAAAAATAAGGTAAGTTTATTATGTTGGAGCTGCATAGCTTTCACAATGTTTTACAAAAGAGATCTTAGATGGGAGTGTAGGAGACAGAACCATTTGAAGTTTGGGGCTATTTTCTCCACTAAGATAAGACTTGATATGTATTTATTTACCTCACATGCTGGGAGTTCTGAGAATGACTAGAAGATTTTATTTGAAGATCGGGGTGCTTATTATTAAACAGCAACAACAACAAAACCCTTCCTGACTGCCAATGCTGTAGGGAACTTGTATGCAGCTCATTAAATTCTTGGTGATTTGTCCTACTTACATTATGTAGTTTATGTATTAGTAAGTGCTATAGACAATGTTTGTGTCTCCCCAAATTCATATGTTGAAGCCCTAATTTGCAGTGTGATCCTATTTAGAGGTGGGGCTTTGGGGAGGTGATAGGTCAAGAAGGAGGAACCCTTATGAATGAGATTAGTGCCCTTTGAAGAAGAGACTGCAGAGAGATGATTTCTCTCCTGGGCATGAAAGGACACAGCAAGAAGACACCCGATGTGCACACCAGGAAGGAGCTCCTACCAGGAACCAGGGCTGCCAGGGCCTTATCTTGGACTTCACAGCCTTCAGAACTGTGAGAAATAAATATTTGTTGTTCAAGCCACCTAGTCTATGGTATATTGCTAGAGGACTAAGACAATAAGCCAAAATCAAAATTCTCCTTAAAGTTCTTGCTAATACACTTGTAATGTCAGCACATCTTGGTTGGCCCACTTCTTCCAATGCTGGTCAATTTCTTCTCCCAGTGAAGCAGTTTCGAGTACTTTAATTTATCTCTTGGGAGATCCACAGGAGAGTTTAATTCTAGGCCACCTCCAAATCAGGGAGCAAGTTGTTCAGTCATCAGATTTTCTATGTAGAAAACTTTCATCACTTGTGCATGTCTCTCTGTCTCTCTCTGTTTCTCTCCTCTTTCTATTTTGTATGGGGCTTTGAAACTTTCCGGCAAAAAGTACTCTTAAGTAGGCAGCTTATTAGACTCATTTCAGACAGTTTCATAAACAAACATTGTTTAGATCATTTGCCTTCAAAAATAATGATAGCTCCCTTCTCTCTGGCTTAGTTTTCTTCTTTCTCTTGGTAAATATTTTTCATTTCTGTACCCTTTGAGTTTTCATCACCTAAAGGAAACATCAGCTCTTTGATGCTACAAGGCAGCTAGTTTGAGACACCTTTTTACTGTCCTTTGATATCAGTGCTATTGCTACTTACACAGTAGAAATGCTGCATTTTAATAGTTTATGTAGCATTTAATTAAGAAATGGAATGTAATGGGATGTGGCTTATGAGACTCATTAACCATGCTCTGGAGAGTCTAGTTGGTCATCTAATGTGTATTTTCACCTTATAGTACATGTTCTTTTAATGAACTTCAGCCCCAGAAGATGTTTACCAAATTTTTTTTTGTTTCAATTTAAATACCTAATGAAACAGCATTTCATGAAATAAGTATACCTTTGAATAAAATGCCAACTTTAAAAATAACTGAGATTTCATATGCGAGAAGTGTCAGTCAGGTTTTATGGTATTATGAACTTGGTATCTGGATTTAATTTGAAATTTGAGTCTGAGTCCATTTCCATGCATGTTCATTTCATCTTTGAGAACTAATTTAGACTGCGAGTCACAGTTATTTTTCATATAAAATGAATAGAACAGCACTCATCTTACAGAGCTATTGTAAACATTAAATTATACACAAAAATAAACTTTAAAAAATGGGTCATAAATCTAAATGTAGCTGCTAAAACTACAAAACTGTTACGACTCTATCAAAATTTGAAACTTTTGTTTTGAAAATAATACTGTCAAGAAAGTGAGAAGGCAACCCACAGAATGGAAAAAAATCTCCCAAACCATGTATGTCATAAGGAAATTGTATCCAGGATACATAAAGAACTCTTACAACCCAAGAAATCAAACATGCATCCACAGAAAACTTATGCCTAAATGTTCACAGCACCATTGTAATAACCCTAAAGCAGAAACAAACCAAGTACCATTCAACTGATGAATGAACAAACAAAATGTGGTAATTCATTTAAGGGAATATTATCCACCCCTTAAAAAGAATGAAGTACTAATCCACACTGCAACGGGAGTGAATCGTGAAAACCTTATGCTACATGAAAGAGTCATGACAAACAGCATGTTATAAGATTTCATTTGTATGGAGTGTCAAAAAGAAGCAAACTTACAGAGAGAAAGTAGAATGGTAGTTGCCAAGCGCCTGGTTGGGGAGGGAAGAGTGGAAAGAAAGGGGGAGTGACTGCCTAGGAGTGTGGAGTTTCTTTATGTGGGAACCAAAATGTTCTACGTAATTACGATTGCAGTTCCTTTGAATATACTAAACCCTCTGAACTGTAGGCTTTAAATAGATAAACTTTATAGTATGTAAATTATATCTCAATAAAGCTATTAAAAATAATTAAATAGCATTTTTTAGGACTCTGCTGCTGCTGCTAAGTCACTTCAGTCGTGTCCGACTCTGTGCAACCCCATAGATGGCAGCCCACCAGGCTCCCCCATCCCTGGGATTCTCCAGGCAAGAACACTGGAGTGGGTTGCCATTTCCTTCTCCAATGCATGAAAGTGAAAAGTGAAAGTGAAGTCACTCAGTCGTGTCCAACTCCTAGCGACCCCATGGACTGCAGCCTACCAGGCTCCTCTGTCCATGGGATTTTCCAGGCAAGAGTACTGGGGTTGGGTGCCATTGCCTTCTCCATTTTAGGACCCTAGCATACTGTAAATTACATAGCAGGCATGTGGTAAATTTTAATTCCTTTCCCCTGCGCTGTTGTAATCCTTGTTGGCTTTGTTAATCTAATCTACTTTTGTTCTGTTTCATTAATTTCTGTTCTTGTCATTTTTTTTCTGCTTTGTTTAGATTTGATTTGAAGTTTTTTCCCAACTTTTTTTAGATGAATCCTGAGCTCATTAATCTTCAGTTTTACTTCTTTTCAAATACATGCATTTAAGAACAAATATTTCTCTTTAAGCATTGCTTTAAGCTACAATCCAAGGTCCTGCATTTCTGACTTACCCCTTGACATTTTCTTAAAAATTGAGAAATATATTTACTCACTTCAGGATATAAGAAGTTTTTCTGTTTATATTTTATTATTGATTCCTAGCTTAATTGCATTGGGATCAGAAAATACAACATATGATTTCCACTTTTTGAAGTTTGTTTTGCACCTTAATTTATGACCCATTAGAAGGTCTGATCATGGGCATGATAAACCATTTTCTAGATATGTTCATTAAATCAAATTTATCATGTTATTCAAATCCTCTACAGCTTTAATGATTTAGTATCTTTATTCTAGCTGTTACTGAGAGAGATACATTAAATCTCTCATAATTATTAATTTGCTGATTTCTCCTTATAGTTCTGTCAGGGTTTGCTTTATATATTTTGAGTGTATGTTATTTAATTCATACAAACTTAAAATTGCTATATTATCCTGGTGAATTGAAACTTCTATAATTATGAGGCACCTCTTATCTTTGGTAATTCTTTCATCCTTAAAGTCTATCTTGTCTAATACTGGTACAGTTGCATTTTTTTCTGTCATTTTGCAGTCAACTATACCTATTTACTTAAGGTATGTCACTTATAAGCAGCCTGTGCTTGGATTTTGTTTGTTTTTAACTTCTGAATTATTTTGCCTGTTTATAAAATAAGGATGTTTACATTAAATATTGATATATTTTAATTTATTCCTATCTGCTATATATTTGTAAATATGTGCATTTTATGTACTTTCTATTTATGCTGCCTATTCTATATTTCTTTTCTGTTCTCTTTTTGCCTTTTTTGGGATTCTTTTTGATGATCATTTCTTTTCTTTTGTTTTCTTATGCCCATGTAGAAGTAATATATTCTTTACTAGCTTCTTAGGCGCTATATTATTAACATTAATTCTAGAATTGTCAAAAACAAATATTAATTTTTTACCTGCTTCTGCAATAAAGTAAGAAGCTTCAAATAATTTAACTCTTGTTATCCTCTCCCAATTTTTATATATTTGTTTATGTATAAACATTCATTCATTCTCTCTCCTTCTGTCCCTTTCTGTGTTCCTCTCTACTTTCTAACATAAAGATACATGTCACACTATATTATCATTATTAGCTTGTAGAAGAAATATTTATTTAATTTTACTGATATTTTTGCCTTCCTTCATTGTTCATTATTTATTCCAATATTTATAATCTTCCTCCAGGGATAATATTCTTTTTGCTTTCAGAGCCTGCTTGTGATTAATTCTTTCAATTTTGCATATCTTAAATGCCCTAATTGCACTGTCAGTTCTGCTCTTGAAGGAACTTTTTGTTAGCTATAGGATTCTAGATGATAGCTCTTCTTTTTCTGCAAAACTCTATAGTTTGACATTCAATCTTCGTTGAGAAGTCAACTGTCAGTATAACAGTTCAACCTAGACAGCATATTAAAAAACAGAGACATTACTTTGCCAACAAAGGTCCATCTAGTCAAGGGCATGGTTTTTCCAGTAGTCATGTATGGCTGTGAGAGTTGGACTATAAAGAAAGCTGAGCACCAAAGAATTGATGGTTTTGAACTGTGGTGTTGCAGAAGACTCTTGAGAGTCTCTTGGACTGCAAGGAGATCCAACCAGTCCATCTTAAAGGAAATCAGTCTGAATACTCATTGGAAGGACTGAAGCTGAAACTCCAATACTTTGGCCACTTGATGTGAAGAACTGACTCATTTGAAAAGACGCTGATGCTGGGAAATATTGGAGGTGGGAGGAGAAGGGGATGAGATGGTTGGATGGCATCACAGACTTAATGGACATGAGTTTGAGTGAACTCCGGGACTTGGTGATGGACAGGGAGGCCTGGCGTGCTGCAGTCCATGGTGTCGCAAAGAGCTGGACACGACTGAGCGACTGAACTCAACTGAAGGTAATCTTTTCTACCTACTTTTAAAATTTTATGTTTATCTTTGATTTTAACTGGTCTTATTTTGAGGTATCTAAGTGTGGATTTATTTTTATTTATCATACTTGGAGTTTGCAGAACTTTTTCATGATCTCTGAATTGAAAAATCATTAATCTGTTTGATGAATTGAGAAATTCTCAGCCATTATCACTTCACACATAGCATCTGCCCTGTTCTTTCTCTCCTTCCCTTCTGGAAATCCATTTAAGCACATAATACACCTTCTGACTACCTCCTCTCTTACTCTTTTTTGTATTTTTCATCCTTTTCTTTCCCCATGTTCCATTCTGTATAATTTCTTCTAGCCTATCTTCCAGTTCTTTACTTTCCTATTCAGCTGTGTCTAATCTTTTGTTAAACACAACCTCTGAATTATTGATTTTTGCTATTGTATGTTATCATTCAAATTTTTATTTAGTTCTTTTATATTTTTTCAGTTCTAGAATTTTAATTGAATTATTTTATATTCCAAACCTCTAATGAAAGTTTACACCTTTTCATCTATTTTATTTATTTTCCCCTCTATTAAAAAATATTAATCATGTTTCTTATTAAATCCTTGTCAGCTAGCTCTTTTATTTGGATCACCTATGAGTCTTCTATAACTATTTTCTTTTGATTTTAGTCAAAGGGTCCTGTCTTTGGCATGCCTAATAACTTTTATTTATTGCCAGGCATTATGTACAAAACTGTGGTTAAGCAGTCGATTCTGAAGGGAATAAAAAATCCCTGATTATTCATTGGAAGGACTGATGCTGAAGTTGAAGCTCTAATACTTTGGCCACCTGATGCGAAGAGCTGACTCATTGGGAAAGACCCTGATCCTGAAAAGATTGAAGGCAGGAGGAGAAGAGGATGACAGAGGATGAGATGGTTGGATGGCATCACCGACTCAATGGACATGAGTTTAAGAAAACTCCAGGAGATAGCGAAGGACAGGAAAGCACAGTGTGCCACAGTTCATGGGGTTTCAAAGAGTCAGACTCAGTGACTGAACAACAAACAACAATGTAAACTTCAGGCTTCACAGGTAACACTAGCGGTGAAGAAGTTGCCTGCCAGTGCAGGAGACATGGGACACAGGTTCAGTCCCTGGGTCGGGAAGATCCCCTGGAGGAGGGCATGGCAGCCCACTCCAGTATTCTTGCCTGGGAAATCTCATGGACAGAGGAGCCTGGTGGGCTACAGTCCATGGGGTCTCAAAAAGAGTTGTACGTGACTTAACAACTCAACAACAACTTGATAGATGGAGTTATTGTTTATCACTTTAATTCAATTAGGAATATCTGCCTTTGACTCTCCTGGGTTTTTAACTAAGAACCTCATGTAGTTACAGTATCTGCTTCCCCAGCTCTATCCTTGCCTCAAAAGATTGTTGAGGCAACTCCACTGCTCTTTTCAAAGTTTTCTCACTAAAAATTTTAACATTCTACCCTAGTACTCAGGAAATGTCCAGAGGAATAAACCAGCTGTGTGCTTGAAACCCTGCCCCCCAAATCTCTGCCAAAAGTTTTGCTGATTTCCTTGTTCTCCTGAAACATCTTTCCCAAGCTTTGCATCAGGCTCTTCACCAGACTCAGCCTCCTTACAACACTCCGAATTGACACATGCTTTTAGGAAAATGTGGCTGCAGCAGTCAACTCACCTCTCCAAGATCGTTCCCTCTTTTGACTCTTAGGCCCACTAATGGCCATTGCTTCAGCTGTGCTCCACTGCCTTAAAGAAAAGACTTTTGAGTTATATCCACATTCTCTCTTTGTTCTCAGTGGGATGCTGGTCTGCCGCTAGTTATTTCACCCTTCCTCCATGCAGAAATCCTTTGAAAATGTACATGTCACTTTTTTAATAGTTTCCAACGTCCGTCTAGGCTATGGTTTTTCCTGTGGTCATGTATGGATGTGAGAGTTGGACTGTGAAGAAGGCTGAGCACCAAAGAATTGATGCTTTTGAACTGTGGTGTTGGAGAAGACTCTTGAGAGTCCTTTGGACTGCAAGGAGATCCAACCAATCCATTCTGAAGATCAGCCCTGGGTGTTCTTTGGAAGGAATGATGCTAAAGCTGAAACTCCAGTACTTTGGCCACCTGATGCAAAGAGTTGACTCATTGGAAAGGACTCTGATGCTGGGAGGGATTGGGGGCAGGAGAAGAAGGGGACAACAGAGGATGAGATGGCTGGATGGTATCACTGACTCGATGGACGTGAATCTGAGTGAACTCTGGGAGTTGGTGATGGACAGGGAGGCCTGGCATGCTGTGATTCATGGGGTCTCAAAGAGTCGGACACAACTGAGCGACTGAACTGAACTGAACTGAACAGTTGGCTGAAATTTCCAAACTTGTCCGTTATCTTTATAAACAAAATAATCATTTGTTTTAAAGTCTGTATCAAATAATTCAAGTTATGCCTTGGAGTTATGCCTTGTTGTTCAATCACTCAGTCGTGTCCAACTCTTTGAGACTCCATGGACTGGCGCAGGCCAGGCTTCCCTGTCCTTCACTTATCTGTCTCTGTTTTCTATTATTTATGCTGATGTTTGTTCTGACTGTTTCATGTCCTCAAATACTTGTTTATCATTGATTATATGCCACACATAGTATATGAAAGAATTACTCGGAGTAATGTTTAAAAGTCAATGATTATTTTATCTTCCTCCAGAGAGAACTTTTGTTTGCTTTTGCTAATAATCAGGATCATGTTAATGTTGTTGTTCAGTCATTCAGTTGTGTCCAATTCTTTGTGACTCCATGGACTACAGCACCCAGGCTTCCCTTCACTATCTCTAGGACTTTGCTCAAATTCATGTCCATTGAGTAGGTGATGCCATCCAACCATCTCATCCTCTGTAGTCCCCTTCTCCTCTCACCTTCAATCTTTCCCACCATCAGGGTCTTTTCCAATGAGTCAGTTCTTCGCATCAGGTAGCCAGAGTATTGGAGTTTCAGCATCAGTCATTCCAGTGAATATTCAGGGTTGATTCCCTTTAGGATGGACTGATTTAATTTCCTTGGTGTCCAGGGGACTCTCAAAAGTCTTCTCCAACACCGCAGTTCAAAAGCATCAATTCTTCAGCACTCAACCTACTTTATGGTACAACTGTCACATCTTTACATGACTACTGAAAAAAAACATAGCATTAACTATCTGGACCTTGTTGGCAAAGTGATGTCTCTGCTTTTTAATATACTGTCTAGGTTTGTCATAGCTTTTCTTCCAAGGAGCAAGTGTCTTTTAATTTTATGGCTACAGTCACCATCTGCAGTGATTTTGAAACCCAAGAAAATAGTTTTTTCACTGTTTCCACTGTTTCCCATCCATTTTCCAGGAAGTGATGGGACCAGATGCCATGATCTTAGTTTTCTGAATGTTGAGTTTTAAGGCAGCTTTTTCACTCTTCTCTTTCACTTTCATCAAGAGGCTGTTTAGTTCCTCTTCACTTTCTGCCAAAGGGTGGTGTCATCTGCATATCTGAGGTTATTGATATTTCTCCTGGCAATCTTGATTCCAGCTTGTGCTTCATCCAGCCTGGCATTTCGCATGATGTACTCTGTGTATAAGTTAAATAAGCAGGGTGGCAATATACAGCCTTGACGTACTCATTTCCCAATTTGAAACCAGTCTGTTGTTCCATGCCTGTTCTAACTGTTGCTTCTTGATCTGCATAAAGGTTTTTCAGGAAAACATGTGAGGTGGTCTGGTATTCCCAACTCTTGAAGAATTTTCCACAGTTTGTTGTGATCCACACAGTCAAAGGCTTTAGTGTAGTCAGCGAAACAGAAATAGATATTTTACTGGAATACCCTTGCTTTTTCTATAATTCAATGCATGTTGGCAATTTGATCTCTGATTCCTCTGCCTTTTCTAAATCCAGCTTGTACATCTGGAATCTCTTGGTTCATGTACTGTTGAAGCCTAACTTGAAGGATTTTGAGCATTACTTTGCTAGCATGTGAAATGAGCACAATTGTGTGATAGTTTGAACATTCTTTGGCATTGCCCTTCTTTGGGATTGGAATGAAAATCCAAGTCCTGAGGCCACTGCTGAGTTTTCCAAATTTGCTGGCATATTGGGTGCAGCATCACAGCATCATCTTTCAGGTTTGAAATAGCTTAACTGGAATTCCATCACCTCCACTAGCTTTGTTCATAGTGACACTTCCTAAGGCCCACTTGACTTCACACTCCAAGATGTCTGGGTTTAGGTGAGCAATCACACCATCATGGTTTTCTGGGTCATTAGGACTTTTTGTGACACTTTTCTGTGTATTCTTACCACCTCTTCTTACTATCTTCTGCTTCTGTTAGGTCCATACTATTTCTGTCCTTTATTGTGCCCATCTTTGCATGAAATGTTCCCTTGGTATCTCTAATATTCTTAAAGAGATCTCTAGTCTTTCCCACTCTATTGTTTTTCTCTATTTCTTTGCATTGATCACTGAGGAAGGCTTTCTTATCTCTCCTTGCTATTCTTTGGAACTCTGCATTCAGATGAATGTATCTTTCCTTTCCTCCTTTGCCTTTTGCTTGTCTTCTTTTCTCAGCTATTTGTAAGGCCTCCTCATCTTAATGTAGCTCCATAGATAAAGGTATCGTTCTCATCCAGTTGATTTGGACCTGGTGTTCAACCCTGCAGGCTTGGATTGCTACTCATTCATCCTTACATCCGTGGCATTTTCCTCATGGGAGCCTGCCTCAGGTCTTCCTACATGCGGTAACTTCATTGTGTCATACTGGCTCTTCATTGCATTATGCAGGCTCTTTCCTTGCAGAGCATGAACTCTCTAGTTGTGGCCCACAGACTTCAGTAGTTGCAGCGCCTGTGCTTAATTGCTCCGCTGCATGTGGGATCTTCGTTCCCCAACCAGCGGTCAAATCAATGTCCCCTGCATTGCAGGGCGGATTTTTAACCACTGGACCACCAGGGAAGTTCCCACAGCTGTGAAATTAACTGGAATTAGAAAATTGAGACAAACCCCTTCCAGTGAAGAAAATGATACCATAAAATCTAAAAGCTAATGAGTACCTATGTTTCCTGTCATGTAGGGAAAAAAAATTCTCACCAGAAAATGAGGTTGACATGAGCCATGAGAAACAGAGGTATCATAATAATAGCTGATGCTATGCGGGGCTTACTACATGCCTGCCTGTTTTTAGCATTACCTATATCAGTTCATTTATTCTTGTCACAACCTGAAGACAGAGCAAGTTCTGTTGTTGTTCGAGTCCCTGAAACCAGAGGCTCCTCATATTCCAGTGAAACCCCTTACTGTCTCATAACAATCCCAGAGATGGAAAGGCGAGGTTCCTCACCTTGAGCCTTGGATTTTCTCAGATTTTTATAAACCACCTCAGGAATCATTTCTTCACGTACCTTGTTACCAGGGTCCAGCCCCGGTGGATCCAGGGTGATTCAAAGGCGGGGGGACGGCATCAGCGTCTTTGGAAAAATACATATTTAATTACAGATATAGAGAGAGATTAGAAACGGATAGTGTAGTAGGAGAATTAGTGGAGAAAAGAGGCTGAATTCAGCCAGAGAAATGGGAGCAAGAACGAAGTGACATGGTGGAATCAGTCTTTCCAGAAACTGATCCGATTTCTTTATTTTGGGGTTTGCTTATATACCTTTTGTTACACATAGGGATGAATACAGAGTCACGGGGGTTTTAGGGATATTACATCATCTTCTGGCCAGGAGTGAGACCTGCTGACATTCTATGATCCTTTCTTTCTGATAACCAAAAACCTTATTTCTTCCAAGGGTGTTTTTTCTTAAACCAGGCACCACCCTGCAGATAAAGTTGCATTCCTATAGGGTGAGGGTGTAGTGAGTTACAATCAAGAAAGGAATTTATTTAACCCAAGGTTAACAGGATTAATCTTAAAGGTTAATACTTATTTCTCCTATATGTTTAAAAGTTAATACTTATTTCTCCTATATGTTAGTTATATTCATTATACGGGCAGGGAATATGGAGATTTAGCAGCAAACATCAGCCCAACAAATGAAAATTCTTTCATCAATGCTCCCCTTAAGATCTATTTAGTCTTAAGATAGTGATAAAGTTACATTTTTACATAACAAAGACACAGTGATTTATAACAAAGCACAGTGATCTATTACAAAAGAGAAAATCCATTAACTCAAAAAGTCTAGTATTGCTAACATCAAAAACTACTATATTTCCTTTTCTATATTCCAAATACATTGATTAATATATTCCCAGGTGCCTAAGGATATGGAGGCCTGGTGGCAATCATTGACTCAATGATAAGAAAAAGCCCTATGCTAATTAAGACTCTCAAAATACTCCAAAACTCTCTGTGCTGTTTATGGTTGAGAGGTAGTTAACAATCATGTGTGTAGCGGCAGGAGTATGGATAATCCTGTCACACAAGCTAGTCTGTCAGCAGAGAGGTTTGACCTGAGACATCCTTGTCCCACCCAGAGCAGGGAATTAGCAGCAATTATTGACACAACAAATGAAAAACCCTTCACCAATATAATTCCTAACCAACCCACTATACTAATAATTTCTAACTCCCCAAAAGAATTTGCCTTTAGTAAGTCTAAAACATCTCGTGCCTCTCAGATTGGGAGGCTGTAAACAATCACATGTGGCTGGATAAACCTATACAGGTGGGTTAGATAACCTTCAGAGGAGTTCGTAAGCTGAAACACTCTTGTCACGCCCAGGAATTTTTATTGCCTTGGAGCTGCAGTTTACTCCTTCTCCGAGAGAAAGGGTTATAGGGGAGAGACCCTCGTAAAGTCAGAGGCCTAGGTGAGAGCATAAAACAGACTCTGGTTTTGGGGTAGATGCTCGGGAACAGGGGGTTTCCTGAGGCTTGATCATGCCTTTGCATATGCCAAGCCTCCTTCCTCATGACCTTTGCCATGGGTGGAGTTCCTCATGCTGGCCCCCAACACCTTGTTCCAGCTCCAGGTCTTAGGGCTGCCAGATCATTTAAAAACTTTTTTTTGGTAAATAATGGCATTGCTTACCAATTTCTTCATTTGTATCCATCAAACTAATTGCCAGTGACTGGCAGAAACTACTGCAAGCCTTCCCCGAGTAGATCACTAAACAGCCAGAGCACATGGAAATGTTTTTTTGAACACTTACACAGTATGCTTTTATACAATGCCCCCAGAAATGAATTTTGTAATTCAAATTTGCTGCACATAAAACATTATAATAACTGTAAATGAAATTATAAGAAAAGAAACCCCTCACCATCCCTTTACCTTAACAGTTCTTACATTTTCTTTGTAATTATTATCCATATTTTTAAAAAAACATGATTGCCATTAGTCGGTATATGCATTATCAAATGAACTTTACAACTAATTGGTATTTCTCAAATCAATGATTAGCAACTCCCAAAAAAAAAATGTTGAGTGTTCATGGCACAGTCATGAGAATTGTTCGCGATAAAAAGGTAGGTTAAAGCAGGAGAAAGGTGAAACCTGCAAAAGAACCAAAAATTACTGAGTCTTCACCATTTGTCAGGAGCCTAACTTACTTTACCTGGGAGTTCTTCAATCTGGCCCCTAGAACTAGTAGGGTGAAATCTGCCACCCACTATATTAGCTTTATTTTTCACTCTATTTCACATTTTATTTTGGAACAATGTAAGTAATTATCTTACCTGATGATTTTTCTTTAATAAGATAATTATGCCCATTTTGAAACTTGCATTCAGAAGATTGTAGGATTCAAACTTGTTGCATATAGCAAAGCTGACATTTGCCCTTGACCGAAAGACAAAATGTGCTTTTGAAAAAGTATTGTTTCCTTAGTCCCTATGGTAGACTCCCTCAGAGTACCCCCTAAAGGGTTGCCAGACTTAGAAAATAAAAATATAGGTCAACCAGTTAAATTTGAATTTTAGGGAAACACAAAATTAGTTTTTAACGTAAATGTGTCCCCAGTATGCATGACCACCTCATCCCCACAGACCGTACTAAAGGAATGAGCCAAAATGGCCACAGGACTGGCCCTTTATGCCAAGGGACTCCACCCTGATCACACAGCTGCTTGCTCTGACTAACTAGTTAACTAACTAACTAACCAGCACAGGAAGGGTGGTCTGAAGTATTGGAGCTGTACTGGAACTGTACTGTCTCGTCAAGCTGGGATCAGTGAGCACCATGGTGCACCAAGCCACATTAAGGCTGAATTTACAGGACAGTAAAGAAGGCTATGTGCAGAAAGACCAGAATAGAAACGCAGAGAGAATCCCAGAGAAGAGGCTATGTGGTCAGGGAGAATGAAGCAGAGAGGGCAGCTGCCCAGCAGCCTCCCACACTCCATGCAGCACAGTTGCACATGCTGCACTAGGGTCCAGAAGATTCTCCTTTATCTGCACTAACTTGAGAGAGTTCCTGCTCTTGTCACCCGAGACTTGACTAAACCGCCTTTCTGCAGTGATGGGAACTCGGGATTGGGAGCAACACGATTCATATCTCTGGATGGGACTGAAAGGCACCCCTGCGCCTGGCTTCATGACGGTGTGCAGGGGCAGTGTGTCCATGTGGGCGCCGTGTGGGCACTGTGTGCTCTGCTCCATCTCATCTGTTCCCTTCCTGCTCGCCCTTTTAGTAACCTAACGTCTAGGGGACTCAGACCTGCAGACCGCACTCTTCAGACAGACCAACAGAAGAAAACTAAAAGGACACACAGAGTCAGGAAACTCTCTGGGATATGCCTAGAGGTAGTCCTCAATAAGTCATTGATTAATCCACATCTACTGGTCCAGTCACATCTCATACACACATGTGCACATTCTGCACACACATGCACAATCCGGCCATGCTTCCCTATACTTTGCATCACATTCATTATCACCCCTGCTCTCCAGCTTCTTAAATACTGATGATGGGTAATGATGAAACCCAGGAGTCATGACTTGTCAAATCCTTCTCAGGACACAAAGTGGCTCAAAGCAAAGGTGGGCACCAGGCAATGAGGCCAAGCCTCTGTAAGGCACTCTTTCCCCCAAGGTCCAGGCTTCCTTTCCCAGGTCAGGATATTGCCAGACATTTAGCTTAAGCACTTTGTTGATTTCTGAGATCTTCTTGTGAGCCTCTTTGCTGCAAAGAAGCAGAACCTCAAGCTCTTATTTTCTCTATGCCCTGGGAATGCAAATCAGCCAACACAGACAGCATCACAGACTGTGCTGCCCCAGGAAGCCCAGTGTTTTTTTTTTTCCCCTTGCTATCAGCCAAGTTGCTTCAAGTCCAGGAGAAAAATACCCACCCAAGGGAAGAGATCATACTCAGACCTGGCACAATTTCAGATCTTCCTCCCCTATGTAAGGATTTCTAAAAACGAACAGGCCCTCACACTTTGTGACTGTCCTTAGCTCTAGAAGGAAACGCTCACTCCCGTTTTCTTTTGATTTCCGTTTGCGTGACATAGCCTTCTCCTGATTCAGTGACCCCTCTCCTGGGCGTATATCAAGGAAAACTCTAATTCAAAATAATACACAAACTCTGATGATCATAGCTGCACTATTTACAATAGCCAAGACGTGGAAACAACCTAGGTGCTCATCAACAGATGAATTGATATAAAAGGTATGGTATTTATATGTATATATATATGTGTGTGTGTATATATATGTGTGTGTGTATATATATGTGTGTGTGTATATATATATGTAGGCTTCCCTGGTGGCTCAGAGGATAAAGCGTCTGCCTGCAATGCAGGAGACCCAGGTTCGATCCCTGGGTTGGGAAGATCCCCTGGAGAAGGAAATGGCAACTCACTCCAGTATTCTTGCCTGGAGAATCCCATGGACAGAGGAGCCTGGCGGACTACAGTCCATGGGGTCGCAACTAGTCAGACACAGCTGAGCTAATTACTATGCTTACTATATATATGTGTGTGTGTGTGTGTGTGTGTGTGTGTGTGTGTGTGTATACACAGTGGAATACTACTCAGCTATAAAAAGAATGAAATAATGTCTTTTGCAGCAACATACCTACAGCTAGGGGCTTCCCAAGTGGTGCAATGCAGGAGATGCCCGAGTCAGGGGTTCGATCCCTGGATCAGGAAGGTCATGTAGAGGAGGGCATGGCAACCCACTCCAGTGTCTTATCTGGAGAATCCCATGGACAGAGGAGCCTGGTGGGCTACAGTCCAGGGGGTTTCAAAGAATCAGACACAACTGAAGGGATTTAGCACACACACAGATGCAACTAGAGACTGTCATACTAACTGAAGTAAGTCAGACAGAGAAAGGCAAATGCATGACAACAATTATATGTGAAATCTAAATATATATATATACACAAATGAACTTCTTTGCAAAACAGAAATAGATTTAAAGACATAGAAAACAAACTTATGGTTATCTAAGGGGAAAGGATGGGGGAGCAATAAACTAGAACTTTGGGATTAACAAATGCACACTATTATATATGTGAAATAATCAACAAGTACCTACTGTATAGCACAGGAAAGTATACTCAGTACCTTATAATAACCTGTAATGGAAGAGAATGTACAGAAAGTAGTATATATATATATATATATATATAATCACTTTGCTGCAAACTTGAAACTAACACAACATTGTATGTCAATTATGTTTCAATAAAAAGTTGTTCTTTTTTTTTTTTTTTAAGAAAAGAAATGTTTACAACATGCAGAGCCAGCATTATTCTACTTCTACTCCTGGTTTCATTTTGTCACTCTTGATTGATCACTCTTAACTTCACAGTTCCTATACAGTGTCCATGGGCGATTTGGTGGACATTTTTGGAGGGTCTATCCAGCCCTAGTCACCCCTCCCTTCTTGCTTACAGTACTCAGATTTCCAGCCCCCCGCCCCACCCCCTGCAGACCCTTTACTTGGGGGGACTAACCTCCCCTCCAGCCTGCAGCGAGCCTCGACACTGAGTGCTGAGCAGTGCCTATGACCATGAGACTGTCTTCACCTTGGTCAGTTTCCTCACGTGATCTAATCTAGTCTAATCTGGATTCCAGCTGGAATGCTGAGACAGAAGCGGTGCCTTTCCTCCTGCAAGTCTTCAGTTAGAAGTCAGGCAGCTTCCAACTTACTGAGATGCTCTTGAGAAGGAAACGAATACTCTGGGTGGCAGAGCAGAAAAAAGTGAGAGAAAAGTGCACCCCTGACCATAAAATTGTTGAGCTGCTAAATCAGGCAGGCTGATGACCACTCTTCTGCTAGACTTTCCAGGCACACAGACCAACAAATCCTTTTCCTTCTTTATGCCAGTTTGGATTGCATTCTCTATTATGTGCAACTAACTGGAAAAAGACAAGTAAATGTTCTAGCAAATATTCTAGGGAGTACTGAGAAGTGGCTATTCCAACATCACTAGTATGTGGGGGGGGGGGGCTGATGCTGTGCAGCGTGTGTGCGTGGGGGCCCCTGACGCTGCACAGCATGTGCATCTGGGGGCCCCTGATGCCACGGAGCATGTATTTGTTCTGTGCTGGTTTTAGCCTATTGATAATAATACAGGAAATGTGGGCTAGAAATGCCTGGAAGCACCCACCTGGGCCCCAGTGAGCTCCCCACAGACTTCTCCTCATTTCAGTTCATTACTACTGGACCAACCCTTCTGATTCTTATTATGATTGCAAGAAACCCTTCAGCAATAAGTATTAGCAAACTTCGGATAAAAACAAATGCATTACTTATAAGTCTTGGTGTATACAAGGCAGGCGGCCGATGGAGTGGGTAGAGGGGAGAGGGTTAGAGGCAGGGGCTCTGGGAGGAGTGATTGCAGGGGTGGGGGTCGAGGGGGTGGGTGGGTAGGAATAGGCCTGGGGTTCTACTTTTATTAGGATAAAGGTCGGGGATCTAGGGTTTCACAGACTCAGTCTTTATTGGAAAATTTAAAACAGAAGAGAGGGAATTTGTAGTGCTGTAAGAAAGGAAAAGAAAGCAAAAAAAAAAAAAAAAAGTAGTTCGAATACCCAGTTATCTAAACAACCAGGATCTCTAAAACAAAGGAGCCTCAGGGGGGTAGCAAGGGGCTTGTGACCTGGCTCTGTCTGGCCCTGTGGTGGCCAATGTGTTTGCAAGGCAAGTGCAGAGAAAAAGAGCAAGTCGGGCAGTCAGGCAGAGAAAGGTTTATTACAGGAAGAAAGAAAGAAGGTGACTGGCTTTAGAGAGAAGTCAGTGCTCTCTCTACAGCCAACCCTTCTTATTCCCTATCCATGGGAAACTGTGCCCTGGAGGGCAGGGGCCTCAGTTTATCTTTAGCCCATAGCTGGGGTCTTGTGGTCACATAGTCGAAGGGGTCTCACAGTTGGGTGGTCAGGTAGTCTTGAGAAACCAGGCACCAGCAGGGAAAAACAGGGCATTGCCTTAAGGAAAAAGCAGGATGCCCACAGGGCAATGTGGCCACCGAGACTTCATCCCTTGTTTTTCAGGTCACCACAGTGGGGCCATATTTTAACTATACGCTATGAGCCCTTTGTGAGGCCTAACAATACAGCATTTTTGATATAGGATAAGGGCCGAAGGTCAGTCTTCTGTATCTGCTTCATGCTGGTTTGGGGCAATGTCATGGGGTAAGATAAGAAAAGGCTGGAACATGGGTTAAGGAAAGTCTGAGTGGGCTTGAAGCTTTTGATAATTGGAGCAAGTTAGAAGTAGCTCCTGAACAGTCTGGTTGGTGAAGGCTCGTAGGTGATCCTGGACAAACTTTGAAAACAGACACATTAGACACAGGCTGAACGTCAGAATGAGGGTTAATATGAGAAGGGGGCCCAGTAAAGGTAGGACCTGTGGCATCCAATCCAAATTGCTTAAGCAGTTTTCCCATGAATTACTGAGATGTTGACGTATTCTTGAGGCCGTATTTGTCAGATTCCTTGTGGCTCCTTTACAGCATCTGATTTATTGGTATAGAAATAGCAGGCTTCATCTAGAAAAAGGCATAGGCCTCCTTTTTCTGCTGTGAGAAGGTCTAACCCTCTTCTGTTTTGAAGAATCACAATGCCAGGAAATCTAGTCCGCCCTGGAGAGTGATGAGGCTGGCAGCTACTTCTTCTAGGCTTCCAGTAAGATCCTTAGAGAGACTCTGATAGTAGTTTAAAGAGATCATGAGCCCCGCACTCTCTGTTTTGATCCCTGCTGCTATTCCTAAGCTTATCAATAAGGGAATGAAGTGAATTGGTTGTTTGGGTTGGTTGTGGATAGTGGGATAGGGAGGATCTGGTTGGTGGGAGCTACAGAGATATCTGGGGCTAGACATACCAGGGCATCTCCCTGTCCAGTTAGTCAGAAGACATAAAGTAGTGGTTCCACAGAAGAAAACTATTTCAGGAGTAAGGCAGCAACTGAAATCAATAGCAAATAAGAGTCTTTCTGGGTATTTGTTAGCTGACTCCCAAACCGACAAGGAGCCAGCTCGTGTGGCTCCTACGAGGGGGCTGGTATCTTCAGAGGCCGAAGGAAACCTTCCTGAAAAAGCAATGGAGTGTCCTGGAACTCCCGAGACACGGTAAATAGCATGGTCTGAAGGAAAAGTGGGATGTGAGGTGTGATTGCAGAGGTACAATGGTATAGAGCCTAGATGTGGGTGTGAGTTATTTACAGAGTGGTGTCTAGGAAAGCGTAGGGAGCCTTCTGCGGCAAACGGACATCAGAGTGGCAGGCCTCCCACAGCCGGTTTGGTATGGATGGAAGCGAGGTCAGCAAGAAAGGAGAGGAACGTTTTATCAGGATTGTTGATTTGATCTGTGGAGTATAAATAGTGTATATAGGACAAAAAGAGGGGTTCTCCCCTGTAAGTGTGGTAGAGGGAAGTGTTTATGTGGTTCCACTGATCTGTGGAGACAGGTAGTGCCGATCCAGATGGCGAGGAGATGGACAAACTGATTCAACAATCAAATCCACGGCTGGATTTGAGGTATTACATAAACAGTAGGTTAAGTTTAAAGTTTTAAAAAGGTAAGTTAAATCTGGGGTAGAGTGAGAATTAGGTAGGGCATGATGGATGTATAGAAGAGAAGAGAATCAGACCAGCGCTGTGACGTGGTGGCTCATATTTAAAGGGAGTAAACGATGAGGATAAGGGCCCAGGTGTAAAAATAAATTTGTATAGGTGTAAAGTCTATTAAGTCTCCCTGTAACCATAGATTAGTAATAAAATCAAGAAGTGTGGAAAGATCAGTGATTACAAGCTTTTGTGAAAAAGTGAGGTTTTGTGATATTACATGTAGAAAAGTAGGCAATGAGTTCATTCAAATTTACAGTAAAAGAGGGCCCCAAAGGATGGAAACCATAAGGAAATAAACAAAACAAAAGAGTTTCTTAACAGAAGTCCACTCAAGGCAGATACAGAGTAAAGTCCCATTCCAAACAAGGTAAGTAAAGGAGTCCCGGTCCAGCCAGTAACCAGTACATCTGATCGTCCCTTTTGCTTGTCAATATTGGTTATTTATGGCGTTCCACTTCTTCAGAGATTTGATCCAACTGCAGCCTGGTGGGTCCCAGGATGGTGCTGGAGCAGCAATGGATGTCTGAGTGGGGAGTAATTTTTGGTGGAGATGGAGCGTCTCCTGGGGCCCGCTTTAACCTGGAGATATGAAACCAAGAATGACCTCCCAATTTAGTGGCTGTCAGTGTGGTTAAGATGACCTCAAAAGGGCCAGTCCACTGAGGCTGTAAATCTTTATGTCTTAAGGAAAACTTGATCCCCAGGTATGTGTCGTCAGTAGGATTTGTTTGATGAGGCTTTGGGAGAGAGTGATCTGCAAGTTCTCTCATGAGGTGTCTAATAAGGTTAAGGGAGGGGAGACAATCTCCCATTAAGGGACCCCTAGTAGGAAACTGACCTAAGGGAAAAGGCATCCAAGCACGAGCTCCAAAGGGTAAGAAAAGGCGGAGCCATGGAGTGGCCCTGATGTGAGCCAGAGCCAGGAAGGAGTTCAGTCCTTGGTTTCTGAGGTTCAGGAGAAAGTTCAGTTAGCTGTGTTTTGAGAATTGAATTGGCCTTTTCTACTTTTCCTGAGGATTGAGGTCTGCAAGGAACATGTAGCCTTCAGGTGATGGCAAGAGACTGGGCTACTTGTTAAGTGATTTGTGAGACAAAAGCTGGTCCATTATCGGATTGGAGAGAGCGGGAGGCCAAAGAGAGGGGTGATTTCTCGAATAAGAACTTGTGTTGCCTCTGAGGCAGTTTCTGACCTTGTAGGAAAAGCTTCAACGCACCCCCAAAATGTGTCCGCTAGAGGGAGTAGAGTTTTGTTTTATGTGTAGGAGGTGCGTGAGTGAAGTTGATTTGCCAGTCTTCTCCGGGTATGTGACCTCGTGCCTGATGCGTGGGGAGCGGAAGGAGGGAAAGGGCTTAGAGCTCCCTGGGGTGAGACGCAGGAGCACACGGTGCCAGAGCCCGTGACCTGCTGTAGGAGTGGAAGGGGATTAGGATAAGTGATAAGAGGCCTTAAAGGCGGCGGACAGGTTTAGTGCCTAGATGTTAAGCTCGATGAACATCTGTAGGAATGTGTATGGCCTGGAATTGGGGAAGGATATAGCGGTCTTGCTCTTGTAACCAGTGTCCTTGAAGTCAGGCTCCCTCTTGTAATAACCGTGTCTTTTCCTGGGGATGATAAAGGGGATTTATGTTAGGGATTACTATGAGCTGATGAGCAGGGGTTCGTAGTGAGGCTTGCTTTGCCTCCTTGTCAGCAGCATTGTTACCCCATGAGATGAGGTCTGAGGCCACTTGGTGACCTTGACAATGTGTGATGCCGGCTTCCACTAGCATATTGGCTGCCTTTAGGAGTTGATGTATAAGTGGGGCATTAGTTATGGGGGGTCGTTTTGTAGAAAGAAGCCTTCATTCTTTCCAGATGGCCGCATGTGAGTGTATGATGTGAGAAGTATATTTAGAGTCAATGTATATTTGTGCTCATTTGTTAGCAGCAAGGGTAAGTGCCCTGGGTAGTGCAATAAGTTCTGCTTTTTGGGAGGAGGTTCCCTCAGGGAGAGGTTGAGATTCAATAACCTCAGAGTCAGAAACAATTGCATACCCAGCTACTCTTTCTCCTTTTGGGGTTGTATAGGAGCTACCATCAGTACAAAGTAAGATCAGGGCTATTTAAAGGGACTGAGGACATATGGGAGGAATGAGATATCAAGTCTTCTAATGTCTCATTACAAGTGTGAGTTGGTGGCTCAGAAGAATTAGGGATGAGGGTAGTGGTATTCAAAAGAGAACTCGGGAGAGTCTAGGAGGGTGACAGGGATTAGTTCAATACAAGAAGGTGACAGAAGAACTATGGTCATGTGGTGAGTGAAAGACTGTGGGTGTCTCAAAAGTAGGATTTTGCTTTCTTGAGCGGGAAGTGTAGCTGTGGCCAGAGCACGCAGGCAGGCTGGCCCTCCTATGTGGTGGCATCTGGTTGTTCTGAGAGAGAAGCAGTGGGGGCAAAGGAATGGCCCTGCCTCTGTCCTAAGACTCCTAGAGCAACTGTATGTCTCTCAGTGGTGTAGAGTAAAAAGGGCACAAGAGATCAGGCAGTGTTAAAGCTGGGGCCGAGAGAACAGCTGGTGTTAGAGCATCAGAGGCTGCACAAATGTTTGACTTAGGCTCAAGAGGCTCCAAAAGAGCCCCCCAGATGGCTTGGTGTAGGGTTTGTGCTAGGAGGGCAAAACCAGCGATCCAGAGGTGTAGATACCCAACCAAGCCCCAAAAGGACAGATTTCTGTTTTTGATGTAGGGAGTGGTAGGGCAGATATAAAGGGCTTTCTATCAGTACTTATGTTTCTTTGTTGGTATCAGGAGAACTCCAAGATAGGCGACCTCAGGAAGGGGAAGTTGAATCTTCATAGGAGACACTCGATAGCCCCGATCAGCTAGGAAGTTGAGGAGCTGTACTGTATGGTGCTGAGAGTGTAAGAGTGACAGGCTACAAAGGAGAAGATCATTTACGTACTGGAGGATAGAGCTTCGGGTAAGATTGAGGGAGGTTAAGTCTGAGGCCAGGGCTTAGCCAAAGAAAGGAGGATGATGACAAAATCCTTGGGGAAGGACAGTCCCTGTTAATTGTTGGGAGCGATGAGTGTCTGGATCTATCCAGGTAAAAGTGAAAAGATCTTGAGAGTCTGGGGGTAAAGGATGGTGGAAAATGCATCCTTGAGGTCGAGGACGGTGAAGTAGGCAGTAGAAGGGGAAATGAGGGAAAAGAAGGGCATAGGGATTTGGGATGACTGGGTGAGTGGGGCCAACAGCAGCACTAATTAGTCCCAAGTCTTGACCCAGGCGGTAGGAGCCATTTGCTTTTTAACAGGCAGGATAGGCATGTTATAAGGAGAGTGAGGAGGGTGCAAGAGACCCTGATGCAGCAGCTTAGAGATGATGGGTTTTAACCCCTGTAGATGTATCTGGGAAATAGGGTATTGAGGTTGATTAGGAAGCTTTGTTGGGTCTTTTAGACGAACATAAACAGGAGTATGGTGGGAGGCGATGGAGGGGTGATCAGTCTCCCAGACTGTAGGATTTACAGAGGAGGAGGGTAATGGGGAACGTGAGGAAATAGCAGGTTCAAGCAGCAGCAGCCTGGCCAGGTTGGGAGAAAGGTTTGGAATAGCGAGGAAAGCCTTGAGTCTGGAGAGTAGATCCCTTCCAAGGATTGGAGGGGGTTTTGGGAGTATGAGGAATGAATGAGAGAAGGGGCATTTTGAAGTGTGCAAGGCAGAGGCTCAGTAACCTGTGGTGTAGACACTAAACCATCAGCCCCCACAACTGAGATCTGAAAGACTTTGGTTTTTCCGGGATAAGCAGGCGTGGCAGAATAGGTGGCCCCCGTGTCGATAAGAAAAGAGATCGGCTCTCCTGCCACTGTGAGAGTCACCCTGGCTCCACAGAGGTGACGAGAGTCGAGGCCTGAGGCCCTGGGCCCCTTCAGTCTTCAGCGGCGAGTCCAAGGAGGCTGGGCAGAGCTGGGTCCAAGGACTCCTGTTTGGGACCGGGAGGGGATGTACGGATTCCTGTAGGGGGATTAGGGCAGTCTACCTTCCAATGCCCCTTTATGCCACAATTAGGACATGGACCCGAAGAGGGCCTGGGCTTTGGGCATGGGCAGGCCCAGTGCCCTTCTTTACCACACTTGTGACTTCTAGAAGGGCCCAGATGACTTCTTTTTTCTGTCAGAGGATTGAGGTTTGGAGCTGTGTAGAGTAGTGGCTAAGAGATAATATTTAGCCTGATCTCTTTGAGCCTTTTCTAGTTTTGCCTGTTCTTCCCAGTTATTGAAAATTTTTAAATTTAAAAGATCTCATTGAGAGGTTTGAGGGCTTTCCTCAGCCTTTTTAAGCTTTTTTTGAACGTATGGGGAAAATTGGGAAATAAAATGTGTATTAAAGACAATAGTAACTTCTGTTTAAGTTGGATCTAATTTTGTATATTTTTGTAGGGTTTCTGTTAATCTAGCTAGAAACTGTGCTGGCTTTTCATCTAGTCTTTGAGTTGTTTCTCTGAGTTTATCAAAGTTAACAGCTTCATGTCCTGCTTTTTGGAGGCTTGCAATAAGGCAAGTCACCGTGTGATTACCGGCTGTTCGTCCTGGTAGTCCCAAACATGGTTGTCCCTGGGAATGGCAGCTGAGCCTACAGGCTTAGTATCATCAGTTTGATGTATTTCATGGGCATCAGCCTGAGAAGCTTGCCAGATTCATTCTTTCTCTTCTGGGAGGAGGGCAGAGGGGAGTAGAATGTAAATATCATGCCAGATCAAGTCATAAGACTGGTGAGGTTTTTAAAATCTTTTAAATAAGTGTCAGGGTCAGAGAAAAAAGAGCCAAGATGTTTTTCAGTTTGAGATAAATCAGAGAAGGAAAATAGGACATGTACCCGAACACTGCCTTTGTACCAGCCACCTCTCATAAGAGAACGAGGGAGCGGGGAGGGATTCAAGGTCCTGTTTCTTTAAGGCCATAAGGAGGGTATTTAGGGAGGTCGGGATTGATGCTTTTGACCTGTGGTGTTGCCGAAGACTCTTGAGAGTCCCTTGGACTGCAGGGAGATCCAACCAATCCATCTTAAAGGAAATTAGTCCTGAATATTCATTGGAAGGACTGATGCTGAAGCTGAAACTCCAATACTTTGGCTACTTGACGTGAAGAACTGACTCATTTGAAAAGAGCCTGATGCTGGGAAAGATTGAAGGCAAGAGGAGAAGGGGATGACAGAGGATGAGATGGTTGGATGGCATCACCGACTTTGACATGAGTTTGAGTAAACTCCAGGAGTTGGTGATGGACAGGGAGGCCTGGTATGTGCAGTCCATGGGGTTGCAAAGAGTTGGACAGGACGGAGAGACTGAACTGACTGACTGACTGGACAGGGACTTGAGACTCTGGTAGTAGCCGGTGGAGCAAAGCCCCAGAGCCCTTTTTGGAAACAGGCCTGGGGGAGGGTTGGAAGCAGCGGCAGCCTGGGGGCAGGGTGGAGGGGATGTAAGGTAGGGGTTGTGGGACCAGGTCTACTGTGAAAGGATTAGAGGTGATTAGAGGTGCACTGTGGTCAGAAGGGCCAAAAGAAGAGGAGGAAACATCCAAACAGGGATCAGGAGATACAGTATTGGGGGACGTGGCCCAGAGTGGGCTCGAAGTCTATGAGAAGTGGAACAGGACATGCAGAGAGCTGGCCGGGCGCGGAGAGCACAGACGCCTGAACACAAGGCACCTCTGACCACTTGCCACTGGGGCGGCACAAAGTACTGTGATCTAGAGCTCCATTCTCTGGCCCCGGGATCTATTATCAGTCGACCTTGTGGCCAGGCTGGGTTAGAGTGATGAGTGGGTCAGTCTGGCCTTATTCCTCCTTGAAAACCCACAGTTTTTAGGTTTGGGAGAAGGCAGCCTAAAGGGGTAGATTTTGTAGGTTGGGACGGAGAATTTCCCATTACAGTCGAATAGGGAGGGAGAGCGAACCAGGGCAAGTGAAAACCCAGGAGAAAGGCCCGAGAGAATGGCGGCTGCGTCCTCATGGCCTTCTCAGACAGCAACAGGGTCCACCTTGAAATGGGCACCCCCGTCTTAGAGTGAGGCCAGGGCCCAAGGGCCGCAGGATCATCCGCCTCGTGCCAGGGCCTACAACCCCAGACCAGAGAAAGAGGACTCCAGGGAGCAGGGCTTCACTCACCCCTGCCCCCAGGAGGTGAGAGCCAGCGTGTGGACATCAGTCCAGCCAGGCAAGTGTGGGGTCAGCCCGGGGGCCCATCCCGGATCCTCGGTGAGGTCCAGGGGAGCGGACCACTGAAGGTGGGCTCAGGAGAGGAGGCCCTCTACCGCGGTCGGTCTTCTCTCCCGGGTTTTGGCTCCAGAAATGTAAGGCGAGCAGGAGAAAAAGAGAGTGAGCCAGGCAGTCAGGCAGAGAAAGGTTTATTATAGGAAGAAAGAAAGAAGGTAACTGGCTTCAGAGACAAACCAGTGCTCTCTATACAGCCAACCCTTCTTATACCCTATCCATGGGAAACTGCCCTGGAGGGCGGGGGCCTCAGTTATCTTTAGCCCACAGCTGGGGTCTTGTGGTCACATAGTGGAAGGGGTCTCACGGTCAGGTGGTCAGGTAGTCTTGAGAAACCAGGCACCAGCAGGGAAAAACAGGGTATCGCCTTAAGGAGAAAGCAGGATGCCCACAGGGCAGTGTGGCCACTGAGATTTCATCCCTTGTTTGTCAGGCCCCCACAGTGGGCCATATTTTAACCATATGCTATGAGCACCTTGTGAGCCCTAACAGTGCTTATTGGCAATAGCGTTCTGGAAGCAATGCCTCTTTGAAGTGGGTACCACCACGATTAAAGCCTAAACCAGGAAATTGCTTTACAAAAGGAAAAGCCAAGTGCCGGGGCTTACACTACAGAAATCCACAACTATACTGGGTGGACCTTGGGCTAGGAGTAGGCATCTATCTTAAAACTGTATTTTCAAAGCAACACAATGTTTACAGTTAGACTGTTTGTATATTTGGGTGATTTGAAGGGTGAACTAATGGAGATTATGTGTCTTCCCATCCCCTCACTTATCTATTCATTCAGTTATTAATACAAAAATATTATTGAGTGTTTAATATGTGCCAGACTCTGACAGATAAGTGAACAGGACAAGTGACTGCCTGGAAGTTGATCATAAATCAACACATAATGTGAGGACAAATGGTGATGTATTATAAGTAAAAATAAATCAAGGTAAGGAGATAGCTAGTAAGGGAGAATTTCAGGAAACATTAAAATAGAAGAAATTAAGAAGGGGTCCTCTGCGATGTGACATTTGAAAACAGAAGGAAGTAAGGAAGCAAATGACATGAAGAAAGGGAAAGGAATTCCAGGCAGAGGGAATCTCCACCCATGTGGAGACTCTGAGGTAGGAACTGTTAGCGGAAACACTGACTGAAACCACCAGGCACAATAATAACCATTTGCGTTAGCTGTTTTATGACAGGAGGTCCTGGTGAGGAACATAGAAATAACCAGCCAGAACAAGGGAAGAATTCGGGAAAGGTTAAAAGGAGACACCACGTGTCTTACCAGCCTCCCAGAATCCTCCTCACTGGACTCTGAGTCAGAGTGACGGCCCAGAGACAACCTGGAAACGAATCCCATCGCCATAAGCCTGAGACTGCGAGTCACCGGGCAGAGCACTCCTCCTGGGCTCCCTTACCCTCCTGGCGCCCTCCCCAGGAAAATCTCTTTCCTTGTCGGTGGGTGTGTCTCCTCAGACAATTCATTTCCGAGTGTTAGACGGGAGCCCACTCGTGGGCCCCGGAAGGGATCCCGCTTCCCGGAACAGAACCATGCCAGCATACCTGAGAACCAAGAAGTCAGTGCAGCTGGAGCGGAGCAAACAAGGAGGGGAGTGTAAGAGATGCGGCAGGGGAACAAGCCAGAGCCATCGTGTAGGATCTCCTGAGGAAAGAAAGGGGTTACATTTAGTTCCTAACTGTCTTGGGCAGCCACTGAGTGTTTGAACAGGCGAAGGACATGAGCTCGCTTAAGCTTTCAGATGCATCACCATGGCTGAATCTCAAAAACATAAGTTTGAAAAATGAACTAATTCATAGAAGAATGATTAAGTCCAGAGCAAACAATACTAATTGATGTATTATTTAGGGATACTTGTTTTTAACAAAATAAAAAGCAAAGATGATTAGCACAAAATTCAGGATGCAGGTTACCTCTGAGGGGAGACAGGAAAATGCAATTTGGGAAGAAATATAGGGGATGTCTAGAATGCTGGTAAATTCTATTTCTTCAGCTGGAGGGTGACTAGGGGTGTTCATTTTATGATTATTCTTTAAATTATATATGCCGTCTTTCATATGATAAAAACCTATATGATAGGTTTCATAATAATAAATGTTTTTAATGTTTTGGCTGTGTTACCAAATGAATCAGGTCCCATTGCTCACTTTTTTACAAAACCAATTACATACTCACAAATGGCAGAAGGGAAAATGACTTTAATCAGAATGCTGGCACCTGGGAGATGGTGGAGTAGACTCGCTGCTTCCCGAAAACCACCTGTGAAGGCTCTGTTCAGCCATGAAAGTTTTTAAAGGGGAAAAGGGAAGTCGCCTCAGGTAATCATTGAGATTGGAGGGGGGTCAGAGTTGTCACCACCCACTGTGTGCAGGACTGTCCACTCCTATGGTCATCCTGTAGATGTTATCTTGTTCACCCAGTTTGTTGGAGAGATTATTGGAGGGGAAGCCAGAGAAAAGATCTGGTCATCTGTTAATTACTAATTCATTTCTCCTCCATTGATCTTACAGAAAGAACCAGCAAATTAGACAAGGTATTGTGTGATTAAACGTTTTGAAAACTGTGCTTGGGCCAGAGAAGAGTAGAGCATGATTTACAAGTTAGTTACAATGTAGCTTCACGCTCAAGTGACAAGAAAACGGGCTTCCTGCTGAGGGTGGTTTCCTGCAAAGAGCTGCTTGCAGCTTCTGAGGGTGATTGACTCTAGGAAAGCAAGCTTGATGCAAGTGTTGACCTCACACAAATAGACTGCTGGATGTTTCTCCAGCAGAGATGGGTTTATTCAGACTCCGTAGGCAATTTCAGTTCAGGGTCTGCAACCATGGAGGGCCATGTGCAAACCCCCTTACAGCCAGGGAAGGAGAAGTCTTTTAGAGAGAGGAAAATGAAGTTGGAAGGGCTCTAGTAAACCTTGGTTTAGTCCATGGCTTTTCACTGGCGAGTCATTGCCAGGAAAGAGTCTTTCTTCTTCCTGCAGGGCTCTGAGATGGTCACAGGGCGAGACAGCTCCCCCTTCTATTCTCCTAGCTCTATTTGTTTATTGAGGTTTCAGCTTACAAATTTTTTACATAGAAAGATTCATGATAAGGCTATTTTAAAAATCCAAATGAAAATTGGTGGTGTGAAATAGAGCCTTTCCTGCCATATCAATAAACAAGGAATCACAGCCATCTGTGATTCCAGCCCACCAAATGTGAATTTCTGAGCCCAGGAAGAACAGTGCCTGCTATCCAGCAGCCCTCAAGCTGCCACCACAAGCTGCCCCTACTCCCTACAGTGAGCAAGGAACTAAGGATGTGAAAAATCAAATCTCAAGAGGCTGGCCCCAGGTAGCTGAGATGTTTATGAAAGGAATGATTTCAGTAAGCCCATACTCTTACATCTTCCCTAAATTCCTTCACTTGAAATATCTGGTTTTCCTTAATTAACAATAATCTTTTGATGCTCCAACTACTTGCCCCTTGCTGCAGACTTATCTGTATAACCAGACTGCTTCCCCCTCCCCGCCTCCTTGGAGCAGTTTTCTCAGGGTCTCTTGAGAAGCTGTCTCCCAGGCTTGAATCCTAAAAATTTCCACCAAATAAAACGTAACTCTCAACTTCTAGGTTGTGACTACTTTTTAAGTTGACAGTGGTATGGACTAGTGTGATTGCAGTTAGTGCAAAAGGAGCAGATGTGAGCTGAGCAGATTTTGAGAGCTGAAACTAATAGGAGTTGCATATGCATTGGATACATGGTGTGAACCCCCACAAAAATGGGGGGAAAGGGGCAAGACTTACCTAAGAGCAGATGGAGACAGGACTGATGGGACGGCAGGAAAGCTGATCTCTCCAGACCCTGCTGGCCCTGAAGTACCTGTTCTTTCTTCAAGGAAAGCCTTGGTAATGCATATCAGGAGTTAGAAAAGGTCAGACTCTCTAAGCCCCATATCTACAGGAGCATCTCAGGACATTGCCCTCCAGGGTCCTTAGCAACAGTGTGACTCTGCTCCTTCTGGAAGAAGAGTTTGGCTCTGGTGGCTCCTTCCAGAGGCATTGGAGTGAAAACAGAGGAGAGAAATGAAGATTTGGGAGTCAGAAGTCAAAAAAGAACCTCTTGCTGTTTGTCTAACATGTAATTCACGAGGGAGCTGGGCTTTCAGGCAGTAAAAGCAGGCAATAACAGCAGAGAAAATGAAGGAAGAGGTAGAAACCAAAGCAAATCCCTCCAAACCAGCACAACTAAACCACATCGGGAGGAGCAGGGAGGCAACATCAGGAGAGAGTCCACCTCACCTTGGAAAGTTAGTCAAGATCAAAGCCACTCTGAGCAGGTCTGCCCAAGGGCACTCCAACTTCCCCATGGTCTGCAGAGCAGACCTACGGGTCTGTCTGGTGCAGAGGGAGCCAGACGAGGTCAGGGAGGGTCCCTGTCGCCTCCATCTCCCTGCTCCTGTCCAGCACCTCTTTGGACAGGAAGCACCTTCAGCGCTGAAGTTCCTTCGCCTTGCCTGAGGCAGCCAGGAAGAACCATAAACCATGACCCTGAGGGCTGGGTGATTCTGGAGCCGCAATTTAAAATCAAAGACAACCTAGGTTCTTTGTTACTTTTAAAAATCGTGTGAGGACTGAGATTTTCAAATTCTTTCCCCGTCCCTGCCCCTTCCTAGGCCTGAATCACACTAAAATCGTAACAGCAACAATCCCGATGATAACCTCCCCCCCCCCCATCTACCATTTGCTGATCATTGTTGAGAGCCAGGTACAGTGTTAAATAATTTCATCACATTAACTCATTTTGGGATCAGAGCACCCTTGTGAGATCAACATTATCTTCATTTCACTGATAATAGTGCTAGCTGACATTTACCCAAATCTTTCAGGTTAAAGCATCTGCCTGCAATGTGGGAGACCTGGGTTTGATCCCTGGGTCAGGAAGATCCCCTGGAGAAGGAAATGGCAACCCACTCCAGTATTCTTGCCTGGAGAATCCCATGGACGGAGGAGCTTGGTGGGCTACAGTCCACAGGTCGCAAAGAGTCGGACACGACTGAGCGACTTCACTTTCACACTTTCACTTCCACCTTCCAGGCACTGTAAATAACATGTATTATGTTATCATGGGGACAGAATTATTCTCATCCCCAGATCACAAAGGAAAAAACACAGAGAAGTGAAGTAACTCATCTGAGATTTTACAACCAGCAGAGTGCTATCATGGATAGGGTTCCCCAGAAAGGCTCACATCCTGGGACTCCTCAGCTACTGAAGGCCAAAATTAAGGTACCTGGGAGCCCTCTCCACTGGCATTTTTACCAACAGCTTTATTGAGATATAATTCACATACCATCTAATTCACCCATTAAAGCGTAGGATTCAAAGGCTATCAGTAGATCCACAGAGTTGTGCAACCATTACTACAGTCAACTTTAGAACATTTGAAATAAAAATGCATTACCCCAAAAAGAAAACCCTAAACTTTCATCAGTGTAGGGTTTAGAAAATAAACCCTAATAACTTTCAGTTTAGGGTTTAGAAAACCCTAAAGTGAAGTCGTTCAGTCGTGTCCGACTCTTAGCAACCCCATGGTTCATGTTTAAAGACAGACATTTGAAAATAAACTTTAAATGGTGTCCAGGATAAAAGAAAAGAAAAAAGATCACGGAGAAAGCAATGGCACCCCACTCCAGTACTCTTGCCTGGAAGATCCCATGGATAGAGGAGCCTGGTAGGCTGCAGTCCATGGGATCGCTAAGAGTCGGACACGACTGGGCAACTTCACTTTCACTTTTCACTTCACGCACTGGAGAAGGAAATGGCAACCCACTCCAGTGCTCTTGCCTGGAGAATTCCAGGGACGGCAGAGCCTAGTGGGCTGCCGTCTATGGGGTCGCGCAGAGTTGGACACAACTGAAGCAACTTAGCAGCACTTAGCAGCAGGAGAAAGGAGAGAGTTGTCATGCTTACAGCTCTCTTTGCCGCTAACACTCATTATATCATGCACCAGGGTGCTGCCCTGTCTCCCATCCAGGGGAGGAATCCGAACCCACAGCCACCTGGCCCAAAGTCAGCTTCTGGTTGACACTGTCCCTATCAACAGAGAAGGTGTCTACTGGCCATAAGCACAGGGAGACCAGGATGGACACAGAGGAGCCAAGTGAAGGTGGGGCTGCAGAACCCCAGCCTTTGTGACCCAGGCACCCAGAACTAGTCATAGGTCTCCTGACAAGAAACTACTGTCGGGAGACTTGTTTCCTTAAGCAATAAATGGTTCCAGTTGGTTCAGAAGGCAACTGTATTGGGAGACTTCTCTGGTGGTCCAGTGGCTAAGACTCCGAGCTCCCAAGGCAGGGGGCCTGGGTATGATCTCTGGTCAGAGAACTAGATCCCACATGCCACAACTAAGAGCCTGCATGCCACAGTGAAGACTGGCACAGGCAAACCCCCCAAAAAGGGGGTGGGGTGGGGCAACTCTATTCATAAGTGAGCAAACGGAGAACAAAGAAGAGCTCGTCTAAGACCCACCCTGCAGCTGTGCACGCCCTCCCAGTGCTGCAAGAGTGGTGAAGAGACAGTTCCCACCCCAGCCCCAGGGAGAAGACTTGGAGGCTCGTGGGAGCTGTAGCCCAGACAAGCTCTTCCTTCTGGCAGCAATTAGGGGAGAACCTCAAGGTCCAGGGAAACTTCTCCACTCTCCTCTAGTTTCCACCTCATCTATCTTATTTCCCTTCCCAGCCAGCTCCCATGAAGGATCCCCCTAGGTGCAGTGACACTGCTTTACTCTTCCCTCCCTTTCATCCTCCCCATGCTCAAAGCACTGTGCTTCGTCATGAGGAACAATCAGGTGCTAAGGCCAGTAGCCTCTGCTCAACCTTCATCGCACTTGACCTCCTATAATGTTAGACTGTTAGCCACTTTCTTCTAGAAATTCTCCACTGTCCAAATGGAGCTTTCAGCTCTGTCTGTTTGAGCTCCTTTTTGTTTTTTTGATTGCCCCTGTGATGTGCCCAAAAACCTGTCCCTGGCTCCCGTTACGTCTATCATTCCCTGCATGCTCTCTTGTGTTTTCATGATGGCCATTTCCTGCTATTCAGAGACCATAAAGGAGAAGCATTAGGAATTCAGACTGCTTCCAGGAGAGGCCCCAAGTGCCAGGCCTGCCGGGTCTCTCCAGGGGCACCCACTTTCACGAGGATCTGGCTTTCAGAGGCTCTCTCTGGATGGGATCCGAGAGCTGATTAAACTTGAGATGCTGATCCATGCTAGTATCAGGGAAGGTGACATTAACCTCTACCCTTCTACGTTCTTCTGACTGGCCTAAGAATTAAGTTGACATGAGACAGGTTAACAGGAGAAACTCACCCAAAATTTAATAACATGTGTACCTGGAAAAGACCGAGGAAAACTGAGTAACTTAGCAAAATCGCTGAAGCTCTCACCTTAAATACCATCTTCAGCTAAAGGCCAAGGAAGAATGGTGGGGATTGTGGTTTGGGACCTCAAAGAGGAGGAAGGCAATTAACATGGAGGTGGAAAAGTAAACGTTTGGCAGATTTAAATGTTTGCTGGGCCGGACAGAAACAGTGGGGCACTGTCAGAACCATATCTGATTTGATCCAGCCGTGGCTTCACTCAGATAGTAGCCCGGCCTCCTGCCCTCCTTTCCCTCAGCCCATGGAGTGACTCACAGTTGGGAGTGAGAGAGGCTCTTAAAATAATATTTCAGTCCCCTGCCTTCCTGTTTTCAGTGTGATTCAGATCTTGAGCCGCTTCATAGAACTGTATATTTTTTTCAATTTTTATTTTTAAAAATTTATTTTATTTCTGGCCACTCTGGGTCTTCATTGCTACATGTGGGCTTTCTCTAGCTGCAGGGAGGAGGGGCTACTCTTCATTATGGTCGAGTATGGCTTCTCATTGTGGTGGCTTCTCTTGCTGGGGAGCACAGCTCTGGAGCACAGGCTCAGTAGTTTTGGTGCATGGGCTTAGTTGCCTCACAGCATATGGAATCTTCGTAGACCAGGAAGCCAAACTGTGCCCCTTGCACACTGTGGGTTCTTAACCACTGGATGACTAGGGAAATTCCAACTGAATTTACTTTTGATGACAGACTCGTAGCTAAAATTTTTCACCTGATCATTTCACTGGTGGCTAAAAGACTTGCAAAAAACCTTTTGCTCTTACAGGGAAAATGAGAACCTTCAATGACTGATTTAAAAAAGGGGGAGAGGCAAAGTTTCCCCCACCACAGCTGGCCTATATTCTTTTCGGGTGCTGAAACAGTCCCTCTCTCTAAATTCTTAGACATTTAGGGAGAAGGGTAAAGTTTCATCTTGAGTCTTTGGGGCCTTGGATTGTTTTTAACTGGAAATAATCCACATGCCAAAGACATTTTTGGATGACAAGTTTTGCTCCATTACACTAACAAAGCTGTATTATAAAGACTGGTATGTAAATACAGGGCATAGTATATCAATTTATGGCAGAGAAGATCATCTAGGAAGATGGTTTTTTTGCCAGCCTAATTAGGTTTTATCTCCTTGTGGTCAGACTGAGGGACTGTCTGAGGCTGCTGCTGCTATGTGGTTGCTAAGCTGTGTCTCACTCTTGTGACTCCATAGACTATAGCCCAACAGGCTCCTCCGTCCATGGGATTTCCCAGGCAAGAATACTGGAGTGGGTTGCCATTTCCTTCTCCAGGGGATCTTCCCAACCCAGAGATCAAACCCAGGTCTCCTGTACTGGCAGGCAAATTTTTTACCTCTGAGCCACCTGGGAAGCCCTGCTAATATAATTCTAGTATCCAGCTCCAAAACATATGTGTGTGTGGAGGTGGGTTCCCACACACTCAACAATTCCTAGATGCCAACAGGGTGCCCCATAATTCAATCCAGGTCTGACACTGTCAAGAGATGGCATCAGATCCCACAGGTGTTTTGATAACTCGGAAAAATCTCTAATTGTTTCTGTTATTTTTTTTTCAACTTATTATTTCTTCATTCTTTTAACCTGTCAACAAACCTTTCATGCCTACTCTATGCTAGCCACTCTAGGTGCTAAGAACATGTATATGGTGCCTACGTAAGTACAAGACACATATTTGCCCTCAAAAGGACTCAGTCTAGCAGGGAAGGAGGGGCTAGGGGTGAGAAATTAATGTGACAAGGTTTGGAATTCTGTTTTGGCAGTTATAGAAAAGTGAATGAGCATCATATTTGTGTGAACTCTAGAGAATTCTATGAGGCTTGTGAATCTGTATTAGGGTGTAAATGTGCCACAGGAGAGTATACTGCTCAGCTCTTGATGTCTTTGGAAATCCAAGTCCAAGAAGTGACCATTTTCCAGTGCTGTCTTATCCACTTAGCTTTCCTATCAGTTTAGTTCAGCAGTTTTGCTTTGATCTTAACTTTTCACTTATGGTTGAAGTCTAAGGAAGGTCTGATTACAATTTGATTTAATTATAGTATTTTTCATAGTGTTGAATGATAGAAGATAAAACTACCTAGTGTGGTTTTAGGCACTTAGTAAGGGACTGTCCTGGTGGCTCAGATGGTAAAGAATCTGCCTGCCCTTCAGGAGATGTAAGAGGCACAGGTTCTATCCCAGAGCTGAGAAGATCCCCTGGAGAAGGGAATGGCTACCCACTCCAGTATTCTTGCTTGGAGAATTCTGTGGACAGAGGAATTTGGCTGGCTATAGTTCATGGAGTTTCAAAGAGTTGGACATGACTGAACAACAATTTTTTTTTAAGGATATATAATTGAAGCTTGCTAAACAAACTATTGTTTGAAAATTAAAATGCATCAAACCTGTAGACAGAAGAATAAATTAATCTTAAATAAGTCAACCAAATGTCAATAGTTCAAGCAAATTGCTTTCAGACTCCTTTGGATGTTACATATAGGCTGTTTATATTAAAGAAGAACAACTCATGTTCCCATTTCATCTTCCTAGACTTCTGTGGCTTGACTTACTAACATGGGAATACATGTTCTTTCATTCAGGAGAAAACGAATTGATTGGAATAATTTCAAATCTTTAAAAAAAATCTCTATTTTCATTTGATGGAGCTTATGCCCTTTGTGCATGAGCAAAGCACATGAGTTTCTATTTCACATTTAGTTACTAGTTATTGCATTTTTAAAATTTGTACTTTGGATAACTAAAGCAAAATTAGTATTAATATTTACAATGTCTTCTTCACAGTTATTGATATTTTTGTTTGCTTTATTATTTTTTATTTGTTAAAAACACTAAGCACAAGACATAAAAGAGATGTAATTTCTTCCTCTGTAACATCAGCAAATATGTTCTTTATTCTGCCTTCCTTAACTGTGCTAAGGCTAAACTATAGATTTTATCATTATAGAGAAAAATTTAAGACTTTGAAATGGGCAAGAGGTAACTGGATATTCTTGCAATAGAAGGTTGAAGGCCCAGGAATTGTTGAATTCCATCACAAGTAATTCCATCAGGAGGGACTTTAACTAGGCTATTTTATAACTCTGTGAAGATAGAAGTTAATTTGTCACAAACTGACAGCAATGAAAACAATTCTTATCTATGGGAATGTAAATTAGATGTGCACTGTTGAAATAAAAATCAACTATTGCTCTATGCATATGTCGGAGGAGTTTGTAATTTCCTCGGTTCTGTCTCATCACAACAAAAATTTGAAAGGATGGACGGATGGACCAGTGTTACAGCTCCGTCTTACCAGCTCAGTTTCATTTAGAAGGCAAAGGAAAATACATCCTCGAGGTGTGAGGGTGGGCCAGCCCAAAAGACACTAAGAGAAGAGAAGCCCCCAGCCCAATTTTGGCTCCTCTTTTTATGTTTTTTTTTTCTCCTCCCCCTGAGCCTGCCCTAGGTAAATTGGTCTAGCCAAGAGGGCTCTTTGTGTTACCTGAGGTTCTCACTCCAGTCCTTGGACCTTCCTTTCTTCTATTTCTGTGGGCTTTTCCATTCTTTGTCTTTTACCCACTGCCATTCTGGACTCCTTTTTCCTATTCTAACTACCTAACACATAGAATAGTTTTTGCAAATTTCTTTCAATACTTCTTTCCTGCATTGTAATTCATGGTGTACAATAAATGTAATAAAAATCTTTGCTCATTTTATATCTCTCGTCAGTTTTTGAAAATTATCCTTTGACATCACATTTAATTTTCACAAAATTTTAGTTAATTAGCAACTGTACTGAATTGTTAACTTAGTAAGTTGTGGAATAGAAATGTGAACTTTTGCCATTTTGATTGACACAGCAAGATGTCACAAAATATTTAGAACATGAAAACAGTGAGATGCAGGCCTAAAATTCAAGTAGAAACACGTTCCTTTCACCCAAACTTCCAATTCATTTAGCAGTAATTCACCTGGTCATTACTAAGACATCGGTTACAACAGTGATTGTTGCTGTATAGGCACTCATTCATGTCCAACTCTTTATGACTCCATGGACTGTAGCCGGTCAGGCTCCTCTGTCCATGGGATTTCCCAGGCAAGAATATTGGAGTGAGTTGCCGTTTCCTTCCCCATACAACAGTGATGGTAACAGCCAAAGCAGACAGCAGTTGTCATGGAGAACTAGAAGGTGGTTCCATAACAAAAAGGTCCATTCCTAATGAGATTGGAATTTTGGTGAATAATTAAGTAAGTAGGACTTTGGGACAACCAAAACCCCAAAACAGGTATAAAGTAGGATTTTTTACAGAACATTTAACAGCAAATATCAAGATGGCTTTCTAATACAGGAAAATTTATAGAACTTCAAAAAACAAAACTGAAAAGACCAACTTGGTCCTTATCAGAGCTGATGCTGGCCTGTGACAAGAAGAGATATATCCTAGAGCAGAAAATGCTGGGCCAGCTGTCAAACAGCAATGTCCAGTGAAGAAATCTCTCCATAACACAACACTTCCCAGTATGTGGGCCAGAGAAAAGGAACAGTAACACATTTCCTAGTATGTGGGCCAGAGAAAGGGAAGAGTAAGTATTTGATGAATGAATGAACAAAGGAATGAACCAGTGACCATCCTTAGAAGTCAGAGAGTTATGTCATAGAATCTGCAAACCATGGTATAAAACAAGTGTTGCTTGGCAGGTTGAAGAAATATGTCACACATATACCTGTGCTTACTACTATCTAAGGTAATTGTGATAACACAATACAGATTTACTTTAAAGCACCACTAAATTCATTGCAGCTTTTGCTATTCATATTTTCTTATGGATACACGTGAAAAGTATGATGACTATGATGGAAAATTTTCAGCAGTGGCCACAGGACTGGAAAAGGTCAGTTTTCACTCCAATCTCAAAGAAAGGAAATGCCAAAGAATGTTCAAACTAAAGCACAATTGCTCTCATTTCACAAGCTAGCAAGGTATTGCTGAAAATCCTTCAAGCTAGACTTCAACAGTACATGAACTGACAAATTCCAGATGTACTAGCTGGATTTAGAAAAGGCAGAGGAACCATAGATCAATTGCCAATGTCCATTGGATCATAGAGAGAGCAAGGGAATTTCAGAAAAATATCTACTTCTGCTTTATTGACTACACATAGTTTGACTATGTGAAGCACAACAAAACTGTGGAAAAGTTTTAAAGAGATGGGAATACCAGACGACCTTACCTGCCTCCTGAGAAAACTGTATGCAGGCCAAGAAGCAACAGTTAGAAATGGACATGGAACAACAGACTGGTTCCAAATTGAGAATGGAGTATGTATATGTATGTATATAATAGCAGATGACACCACCCTTATGGCAGAAAGTGAAGAGGAACTAAAAAGCCTCTTGATGGAAGTGAAAGAGGAGAGTGAAAAAGTTGGCTGAAAGCTCAACATTCAGAAAACTAAGATCATGGCATCTGGTCCCATCATTTCATGGGAAATAGGTGGGGAACAGTGGAAACAGTGTCAGACTTTATTTTTTGGGCTCCAAAATCACTGCAGTTGGTGACTGCAGCCATGAAATTAAAAGACGCTTACTCCTTGGAAGGAAAGTTATGACCAACCTAGAGAGCATATTCAAAAGCAGAGACATTACTTTGCCAACAAAGGTCCATCTAGTCAAGGCTATGGTTTTTCCAGTGGTCATGTATGGATGTGAGAGTTGGACTGTGAAGAAAGCTGAGCGCCAAAGAATTGATGGTTTTGAACTGTGGTGTCGGTGAAGACTCTTGAAAGTCCCTTGGACTGCAAGGAGATCCAACCAGTCCATTCTAAAGGAGATCAGTCCTGGGTGTTCTTTGGAGGGAATGATGCTAAAGCTGAAACTCCAATACTTTGGCCACCTCATGAGAAGAGTTGACTCATTGGAAAAGACTCTGATGCTGGGAGGGATTGGGGACAGGAGGAGAAGGGGACAACAGAGGATGAGATGGCTGGATGGCATCACTGACTCAATGGACATGAGTCCGGGAGTTGGTGATGGACAGGGAAGCCTGGTGTGCTGCAATTCATGTGGTCACAAAGAGTCGGACACAACTGGGCGACTGAACTGAACTGAACTGAAGGCTATATTTAAGTATGTATATAAGGCTGTATATTGTCACCCTGTTATTTAACTTACATGCAGAGTACATCATGTGAAATCCTGGGCTGGGTGAATCACAAGCTGAAATCAAGATTACTGGGAGAAATATCAATAATCTCAGATATGCACATGATACCACTCTGGTGGCAGAAAGTGAAGAGGAACTAAAGAACTTGATGAGGATGAAAGAGGAGAGTAAAGAAGCTGGCTTAGAACTCGGCATTCAGAAAACTAAAATCATGGCATCCAGTCCTATCACTCCATGCAAATAGAAGGGGAAAAAGCAAAAACAATAACTTTTTATTTTCTTGGACTCCAAAATCACTACAGATGGTGACTGCAGCCACAAAATTAAGACATTTGCTCCTTGGAAGAAAAACAATGACAATTCTAGATAGTGAATTAAAAAGCATAGACTTCATTTTGCTGACAAAGGTCTATATAGTCAAAGCTATGATTTTTCTTGTAGTCATGTATGGATGGAAGAGTTGGACCATAAAGAAGGCTGAGGACCAAAGAACTGATGCTTTCGAATTGTACTGGAGAAGACTCTTGAGAGTTTCTTGGACTGCAAGGAGATCCAACCAGTCCATCCTAAAGGAAATCAACTCTGAATGTTCATTGGAAGGACTGATGCTGAAGCTGAAGCTCCAATCTTTGGCCACCTGATGCAAAGAGCCAACTCATTGGAAAAGACCCTGATGCTGGGAAACATTGAGGGCAGGAGGAGAAGAGGGTGAGATAGAATTATATGGTTGGATGATATCACCAACTATGGACATGAATTTGAGGGCATTCGGAGATGGTGAAAGATAGGGAAGTCTGGTGTGCTGCAGTCCATGGGGTCTCAAATAGTCAGACATTACTTAGCAGCTAAACAACAACTCTGATAAGGGAGGCCTCTGAAAAGTTTTACTGCTTTAACTCTACTCAAGAAACTTAAGTAACATATAGGAAAAGAATCTGAAAAAGAATAGATATATGTATGTGTATAACTGAATTACTTTGCTGTACACCTGAAACTAACACAATATTATAAATCAACTATACCCCAATATAAAATGAAATTAAAAAAATAAAATATAAAAGAGGAATGTCTTGCTAGGGGATGATCCAGAGATATGACATGGGGTGGGAGGTGGGAGGGGGATTCAGGATTGGGAGCTCGTATACACCCATGGTGGATTCATGTCAATGTATGGCAAAACCAATATAGTATTGTAAAGTAAAATAAAGTAAAAAAAAAAAAGTCTGAATTATTATTATCTCCAAATATTCTGAGCCCCACTCTTCCTCCTTTTCTCTGGGTCTCTGATTATACAAATGTTAGATCTATTGCTACAGATTCATAGGTACTTGGGATTCTGTTCATTTATTTTCTGCCCATTTTCTGTTTTTCAGACTGAGTCATTTTTCTTTCCTATTTTCATGTTCACTTACTCTTTCCTCTGTCATATTCATTTTGTTATTGAGTCTGTCCAGTGAGGACTCATGTTTATTTATAAAGGACTTTTAAAGATGTCCATTATTATATAATTTTTCCATTCTGAGACTTCCATTTTACTCTCCTCATATATTTCATTTATTTGTTTAGACTTTCTATTTTATCTTTTGTTTCAAGAACGGTATTAGTTGCCCATTTTATGGTGGCTGCTTTAAAATCCTTGTCAGTTAATGCCAGCATCTGTATCATCACAGCATCCATGGATTGTATTTTCTTGTTCATGTTGAAATGATCCTCGTTATAAGTGATTTTTTGGTTGTATTCTATCGTTTGAGTATTATGTTGTGAGATCCTGGATCCTATATCTCTCTTCTGCAGGCAGTCACTCAGTGAAGGTATAGTTTACAGGTTGACGTGAAAGTGGAAGTTCAGCTCCCTTTTGACCACACTGATGCCTCCTGGCAAAACTGGAGCATTTACTAACACTGCCTCATTGCTGTTTAGTGAGGGTATAAGTTCTGTTCAGCTCTGGGCTTCCATGATGTGCGGCAAGGCACAATGGATCAAGAGTGCCAACTACATAAATCTTAGCAAGAGCTTTTTTGATCCACCTCCTAGAGTAATATAAAGAAAAAGAAGCAAACAGGACCAAATTAAACTTAAAAGTTTCTGCACAACAAAGGAAACCATCAACAAAACAAAAAAACAACCCACAGAATGTGAGAAAATATTTGCAAATGACACAACTGACAGGAATTAATCTCCAAAATATACAAACAGCTCGTGCAGATTTATGCCAAGAAACAAACAAACAAACAAAAAAACAACCCAATCAAAATATATGCGGAAGATCTAAATAGTTTTCCTAGGAAGAAATAGAAATGGCCAAGAACACATGAAAAGATGCTCAACATCAGTAATTATTAAACACAAATCAAAACTGCAATGATGTATCACAACACACTGGTCAGTATCAGTTCAGTTGTGTCACTCAGTCGTGTCCAACTCTTTGTGACCCCATGGACTACAGCACATCAGGCCTCCCTGTCCATCAGCAACTCCCAGAGTTTACTCAAACTCATGTCCATTGAGTCGGTGATGCCATCCAACCTCTGTCATCCTGTTATCTGTTATCCTCTGTTATCCCCTTCTCCTCCCACCTTCAATCCTTCACAGCATGAGGGTCTTTTCCAAGGAGTCAGCAGGTGGCCAAAGTATTGGAGTTTCAGCTTCAGGATCTATCCTTCCAATGAACATTCAGGACTGACCTCCTTTAGGATGGACTGGATTGATCTCCTTGCTGTCCAAGGGACTCTCAAGAGTCTTCTCCAACACCACAGTTCAAAAGCATCAATTCTTTGGTGCTCAGCTTTCTTTATAGTCCAACTCTCACATCCGTACATGACCACAGGAAAAACCATAGCCTTGATTACATGACCTTTGTTGGCAAAGTAATGTCTCTTCTTTTTAATATGCTGTCTAGGTTGGTCATAGCTTTTCTTCCAAGGAGCAAGTGTCTTTTAATTTCATGGCTGCAGTCACCATCTGCAGTGATTTTGGAGTCCACCAAAATAAAGTTTGTTTCTGTTTCCATTGTTTCCCCATCTATTTTGCATGAAATGATGGAACCAGATGCCATGATCTTTGTTTTCTGAATGTTAAGTTTTAAGTCAATTTTTTCACTCTCCTCTTTAACTTTCATCAAGAAGCTCTTTAGTTCTTCTTTGCTTTCTGCCATAAGGATGGTGTCATCTGCATATGATATTGATATTTCTCCTGCCAATCTTGATTCTAGCTTGAGCTTCTCCAGCCCAGTGATTCTCATGATGTACTCTGCATATAAGTTAAATAAGCAGGGTGACAATATACAGCCTTGACATACTCCTTTCCTGATTTGGAACATCTGTTGTTCCATATCCAGTTCTAACTGTTGCTTCTTGACCTGCGTACAGATTTCTCAGGAGGCAGGTCAGGTGGTCTGGTATTCCCATCCCTTGAAGAATTTTCCAGTCAAAGGCTTTGGCATAGTCAATAAAGCAGATATAGATGTTTTTCTGAAACTCTCTTGCTTTTTTGATGGTCCAACGGATGTTTGCACTTTGATCTCTGGTTCCTCTGCCTTTTCTAAATCCAGCTTGCACATCTGGAACTTCAGGGTTCACATACTGTTGAAGCCTGGCTTGGATATTTTGGGGCACTACTTTGCTACTTCAAGTGAAATGAGTGCAATTGTGCGGTAGTCTGAGCATTGTTTGGCATTGCCGTTCTTTGGGATTGGAAAACTGACCTTTTCCAGTCCTCTGGCCACTGCTGAGTTTTCCAAATTTGCTGGCATGTTGAGTGCAACACTTTTACAGCATCATCTTTTAGGATTTGAAATAGCTCAACTGGAATTCTATCACCTCTGCTAGCTTTGTTGATGATGCTTCCTAAGGCCCACTTGACTTCACATTCCAAGATATCTGGCTCTAGGTGAGTGATCACCCTATCATGATCATCTGGGTCTTGAAGATCTTTTTTGCATAGTTCTTCTGTGTATTCTTGCCACCTCTTCTTAATATCTTCTGCTTTTGTTAGGTCCATACCACTTCTGTCTTTATTGTGTCCATCTTTGCATGAAATGTTCCCTTGGTATCTCTAATTTTCTTGAAGAGATCTCTAGTCTTCCCATTCTATTGTTATCCTCTATTTCTTTGCATTAATCACTGAGAAAGGCTTTCTTATCTCTCCTTGCTATGCTTTGGAATTCTGCATTCAAATGGGTATATTTTTTCTTTTCTCCTTTGCCTTTTGCTTCTCTTCTTTTCATAACTAGTTGTAAGGCCTCCTCATACAACCATTTTGCCTTTTTTCATTTTTTTCTAGGAAATGGGCTTGATCACTGCCTCCTGTACAATGTCAGGAACATGTGTCCTTAGTTCTTCAGGCACTCTTTCTATCAGATCTAATCCCTTGAATCTATTTGTCACTTAATGTGTATAATCGAAAGGGATTTGATTTAGGTCATACCTGAATGGTCTAGTGGTTTTTCCTACTTTCTTCAATTTAAGTCTGAATTTGGCAATAACGAGTACATGATCTGAGCCACAATCAGCTCCTGGTCTTGTTCTTGCTGACTGTATAGAGCTTTCTCCATCTTTGGCTGCAAAGAATATAATCAATCTGCTTTCAGTAATGGTCAGTGTCAAAAAATCTATGAAAGATAAATGCTAGAGAAGGTGTGGAGAAATAGGAACCTTCTTACACTGTTGGTGGGAATGTATGGACAGTAGGGAGGTTCCTTAAAAAACTAAGAACTACCATATGATCCAGCAGTCCCACTCTTGGGCATATATCTGGAGGATACAATAATCCAAAAGGATATATGCACCTCAGTGTTCATTGTAGCACTATTTACCATAGCCAAGACATGGAAGAAACCTAAATGTCCATTGACAGAGGAAAAGATAAAGAAGATATGGTATATGTATATATATATATATATAAATAGTAGAATATTAGCCCATATAAAATAATAAAATAACACCATTTGCAGCAACATAGACAGACCTAGAGATTATCATACTAAATGAAGTAAGTCACACAGAGAAAGACAAATATTATAATATCACCCATATTTGGAATCTAATATTAAAAATATACCAACGGACTTACTTACAAAGCAGAAGCAGGCTTACAAATATCAAAAACAAGCTTATGCTTACTAAAGGGAAAATATGGAGGGAGGGATAAAACAGGAGCTTGGGATAAACACTTGTACATTAGTATATATAATATAAATTCTCAGACAAGGCTTACTGTATAGCACAGGGAAATCCATTCAGTGTTCTACGACAACCTATATGAGAAAACAATCTAAAATAGAATGAATTTATGTACATGTATAACTGAACCACTTCGCTGTATACCTGAAACTAACACAACATTGTTGATCAATTTCAATAAAATAAAGTATTTTAACAAAGAATGTCAACGGGCACCACATCACCTGCGTTGTTCAGCTTCCCCTGAACATGAGAGAGTGTTGGGTTGGATCCCACAAAGAATCCTTGTGGGACTTGCTCAGCTTCACGATCAAAGAAAAGAACCCAGAGTCAGCAACAGAGACTTCAGTGGTTTAATGGATGGGGGACTTTACGCATCTGAAGCGAGGTCCTGGAGCTCAAGAATCTTGCATTTGTTGATGACTCTTCTGCAATTCTCTTTACTATAATCCCTTTATTCCCTTTGTATCTCTTGACTGTTATTTCAAAGGGGTGAGGACAGCCCCATGTATGCCTGGTCTACCATCAGGAAATGAAGTTCTTGTGCTTAACATAAGATCAACACTTGGGAGATGCTCCCTCAGTGTCTGTGAAATTGAATTCAGTTAAATCCATAGTGTTGGGATTTCGGCAATTATAACATGTTGCTTATTGTACAACTTTTGAAGTTTCTCTGTGTTTACATTTGGATGTCAGATGGTTTGTTTTTATATCTCTAAACATGTAACTTAAATAATAAATTCATTCTTTAGAAGTTTTCATTTAATTTTTAAAATGAAATGTATTTAAATAAATTTTTCAGAATAATTTTATGACATATGAGTAATACACATTCATCTGCAATACACGTATGTATGGTGTGTGTATGTGTGTGTCCGACATACTTCAGTTCAGTTCAGTTCAGTTCAGTTCAGTCGCTCAGTCATGTCGAACTCTTTGAAGCCGCATGAATTGCAGCACGCCAGGCCTCCCTGTTCATCACCAGCTCCCAGAGTTCACCCAAACTCATGTCCATCAAGTCAGTGATGCCATCCAGCCATCTCATCCTCCGTCGTCCCCTTCTCCTCCTGCCCCCAATCCCTCCCAGCATCAGGGTCTTTTCCAATGAGTCAACTCTTCACCTGAGGTGGCCAAAGTATTGGAGTTTCAGCTTCAGCATCAGTCCTTCCAATGAACACCCAGGACTGATCTCCTTCAGAATGGACTGGTTGGACCTCCTTGCAGTCCAAGGGACTCTCAAGAGTCTTCTCCAACACCACAGTTCAAAACCATCAATTCTTCGGCACTCAGCTTTCTTCACAGTCCAACTCTCACATCCATATATGACCACAGGAAAAACCATAGCCTTGACTAGACGGACCTTAGTCGGCAAAGTAATGTCTCTGCTTTTGAATATGCTCTCTAGGTTGGTCATAACTTTCCTTCCAAGGAGTAAGCGTCTTTTAATTTCATGGCTGCAGTCACCATCTGCAGTGATTTTGGAGCCCCTCAAAATAAAGTCTGACACTGTTTCCACTGTTTCCCCATCTATTTCCCATGAAGTTATGGGACCAGATGTCATGATCTTCGTTTTCTGAATGTTGAGCCAACTTTTTCACTCTCCTCTTTCACTCTCATCAAGAGGCTTTTTAGTTCCTCTTCACTTACTGCCATAAGGGTTGTGTCATCTGCAACATACTTCAGCTATATTGAATTAACATTGCAATTCTTATTGCAAAGCCAACTATTCTTTGGAGGTCTTAATCAGCAATATAATTTTCATTGTCAATATTAATCTAAATTAATTTACTAAATTTATACCAAAATCTTAATTTTCTAAGTAACCCACAAATTCAGATTTGGAATTGCTTGGTCTTGCTTTATTAAAACCAAAGAGATTTTAGACATGTTTTTGGGGATCTGATATTTGATTCAGAATTTCCTGAAAATGAAAACTCTTGAAGACTTCCAGAGTAATTTAATCAGTTTCTCTGGCTACAGGCTGAAATCTAAACCTTTGTACAGATGTCTCAAGATACTGCACTCCATCTTTCAGTAAAACATTTCCATGCTTATTACACTCTTGGGAACATCTTCTTTATATCTGACCTGATCCAATTTGAGCTTGTCTCCTTTCTTGTGTCTCTTGACATTTTTAAGAAGAGTGGAACAACCTGGAAGCATTCACATAATCACCTAAAGAAGTTACTGCTTCATTGTATGACTTTTGAAAAATGCCAAGAGCTATTCCCGTTAAAGCTGGATAATGTCATAGGATGATAATTAATTTGATCCCTAACTGTTGAGTGTCATGGCCCTCCCCAAAGAAGTGATGAAATGTAATAGATCGAGTTGTCCCTTCTTATCCATGAGGGATTGGTTCCAGGTCTTGCCCAACCCCAATAACTAAATTCGGAAATGCTCAAAGCCCTTACAAAACTGGTCTAAGTGCCATTTATGAAGTCACGTGCCCCAAAGTCTTGCTGAGCCCTATGGTGAAAAATCTTTCAGTTCAGTTCAGTTCAGTCACTCAGTCGTGTCCAACTCTTTGTGATACCATGAATCGCAGCACGCCAGGCCTCCCTGTCCATCACCAACTCCTGGAGTTCACCCAAACTCATGTCCATTGAGTCAGTGATGCCATCCAGCCATCTCATCCTCTGTTGTCCCCTTCTCCTCCTTCCTCCAATCCCTCCCAGCATCAGAGTCTTTTCCAATGAGTCAATTCTTCCCATGAGGTGGCAAAATTATTGGAGTTTCAGTTCAGCATCAGTCCTTCCAATGAACACCCAGGACTGATCTCCTTCAGAATGGACTGGTTGGATCTCCTTGCAGTCCAAGGGACTCTCAAGAGTCTTCACCAACACCACAGTTCAAAACCATCAATTCTTCGGCACTCAGCTTTCTTCACAGTCCAACTTTCATATCCATACATGACCACTGGAAAAACTATAGCCTTGACAGACGGACCTTTGTTGGCAAAGTAGTGTCTCTGCTTTTTAATATGCTCTCTAGGTTGGTTATAACTTTCCTTGCAAGGAGTAAGCATCTTTAAATTTCATGGCTGCAATCACCATCTGCAGTGATTTTGGAGACCCCAAAAATAAAGTCTGACACTGTTTTCACTGTTTCCCATCTATTTCCCATGAAGTGATGGGACCGGATGCCATGATCTTTGTTTTCTGAATGTTGAGCTTTAAGCTAACTTTTTCATTCTCCTCTTTCACTTTCATCAAGAGGCTTTTTAGTTCCTCTTCACTTTCTGCCATAAGGGTGGTGTCATCTGCATATCTGAGGTTACTGACATTTCTCCTGACAATCTTGATTCCAGCTTGTGCTTCTTCTAGCCCAGCATTTCTCATGATGTACTCTGCATAGAAGTTAAATAAGCAGGGTGACAATATACAGCTCTGACGTACTCCTTTTCCTATTTGGAACCAGTCTGTTGTTCCATGTCCAGTTCTAGCTGTTGCTTCCTGACCTACATACAGATTTCTCAAGAGGCAGGTCAGGTGGTCTGGTATTCCCATCTCTTTCAGAATTTTCCACAGTTTGTTGTGATCCACACAGTCAAAGGCGTTGGCATAGTAAATAAAGCAGAAATAGATGTTTTTCTGGAACTCTCTTGCTTTTTCCATGATCCAGCAGATGTTGGCAATTTGATCTCTGGTTCCTCTGCCTTTTCTAAAACCAGCTTGAATATCAGGAAGTTCACGGTTCACATATTGCTGAAGCCTGCCTTGGAGAATTTTGAGCATTATTTTACTAGCGTGTGAGATGAGTGCAATTGTTCAGTAGTTTGAGCATTCTTTGGCATTGCCCGTCTTTGGTATTGGAATGAAAATTGACCTTTTCCAGTCCTGTGGCCACTGCTGAGTTTTCCAAGTGTGCTGGCATATTGAGTGCAACACTTTCACAGCATCATCTTTCAGGATTTGAAATAGCTCTACTGGAATTCCATCACCTCCACTAGCTTTATTCGTAGTGATGCTTTCAAAGGTCCACTTGACTTTACATTCCAGGATGTCTGGCTCTTGGTGAGTGTGAGTGATCACACCATCGTGATTATCTGGGTCATGAAGATCTTTTTTGTACAGTTCTTCTGTGTATTCTTGCCACCTCTTCTTAATATCTTCTGCTTCTGTTAGGTCCATATCATTTCTGTCCTTTATCAAGCCCATCTTTGCATGAAACGTTCCCTTGGTATCTCTAATTTTCTTGAAGAGATCTCTAGTCTTTCTCATTCTATTATTTTCTTCTATTTCTTTGCATTGATCACTGAGGAAAGCTTTCTTATCTCTCCTTGCTCTTCTTTGGAACTCTGCATTCAGATGCTTATATCTTTCCTTTTCTCCTTCAGTTCAGTTCAGTCACTCAGTCATGTCCAACTCTTTGCGAGCCCATGAAATGCAGCACGCCAGGCCTCCCTGTCCATCACCAACTCCTGGAGTTCACTCAGACTCACGTTCATTGAGTCCGTGATGCCATCCAGCCATCTCATCCTCTGTCGTCCCCATCTCCTCCTGCCCCCAATCCTTCCCAGCGTCAGAGTCTTTTCCAATGAGTCAACTCTTCGCATGAGGTGGCCAAAGTACTGGAGTTTCAGCTTTAGCATCATTCCTTCCAAAGTAGATGGCAGCTAAATCTTTGGGTGGCAGTTCTCATCTATCATTGGCAAAGTGGCTGTCAAAAGTGGTTGGAATAATTCCTAGATTATTTTATTCTCTGCACTGGACTTCCATTAGTGGAGTCTAATAGCACCACAGAGCAGCAGGTTAGAAGAAAGGAGCAAGACGCCAAACCAAGGGGTTAAATAGAGCTATACTCAAGATACCAAGGGGGGGCAAATTCTTGTGGGTGAGAAGCTGGTGGAAGGGAATATGAGAACTTTCATCTCTTTCTGATAGTGTCATTCTGTGCCCCACACAGATAATGTTTACATTAAATAATAACAGCTACCGAGCTTGAAAACCACAGGCTGAAAACTGGAACCCTCCAGAACATAACTGAGGTGAACAGAAAATGGTGACACAGTGAGTTCTCACGTTTGTTGTTTTTCAAGTTGTAAGCAAATAACTAAGTTTAAAAACCTACTAAAAGGTTTTTAGTGGATACAGACAAGATGATTCTAAAATTTATATGGAAAAGTAAAGGAACTATAATAGCTAAAACAATTTTGAAATTGAAGAATAAAGTAGTAGAGATCAGTCTACCAAATGTCAACTCTTATTCTACAGTTACAATAATCAGAACAGAGTGATATTAATGGAGGAATAAACTCATGGATTAGTGGAATAGAATAAAGAACTCAGAAACAGACCCACAAATATCCCCAAACAAAGGTGCAAATTCAGTGAAGGAAAGAGAGCCTTTTCATTATATAATGCTGGAGCAATTGGACATCTACAGAGGAAAATGAATCGTAACCTAAGTGTCATACCTTAAAAATTCTCTCAAAGTGGATCATGAACTTAAATGTAAAAGGTAAAAATGTAAAATTAGTTTTAAATAAAAAAGAAAATCCTTAGGATCTGGATCAAGGCAAAGAGTCCTTAGACTTGAAACCAAAAGTGTGATCTATAAAATCAAAAGTACATCAATGAGACTTTATCAAAATTAAAACCTTTGTTTTGCAAAATACCCTTTTAAAAAGGATAAAATGGCAAGCTACACTTTGGAAGAAAGTATTTGCAAATCACACAAGGTTAATCTGTGATTGGGTGGGTTTTGCACTCTATTGTAAATGTTTGATTCATTTCATTGCTACCTGTTATCTCCAGATATATGCATTCCGGCTACATCAAATCATGCTTTTTACTTAACAACATGAAACATAACTATTTACTTAGAGTCATGTAATGATTACATGTTTAATATTATTGAAATTCTGGAAAATTAATTCTCAAAACAGTAAGTCTAATTACTGGCTTTATCTTTTTAATATAAAAATGATAGGGTGCTATATTCAGGAGCTGTCAGTACTTCAATACCATTTTTTTTAACCTGTTTCTCAATTCATCAAATGTTTATTGACAGTTTGCTTTGTTCAGAGGGACTGCTTTGTTTTGCTTTTTGCTGGAAAATGCAATCTTTATCATGGCTGCTCAGATGCTCTGAGCATATGCATATAAGTTCAGGAGAAAGGGAACATGGATTTCTTTTGAATAACTTGTGTTTTTGTTTGTTTGTTTTTTCTAGATATACTGCTAATAGCTTTGTGAATATCATTTTTATTGCCATATAATTGTTTTACAATGCTGTGTTAGTTTCTGCCGTACAACAAAGGGAATCAGCTGTATGTATACGTATATCCCCTCCCGCTTGAACCCCCACCCCCCTAGGTCATCACCGAGCACCGAGCTGAGCTCCCTGTGTTGTGTATGTTCCCTACTAGCTGTCCATTTCACACACAGCATGTACAGATGACCGTGCTGCTCTCCCGCTCCATCCCGCCTCCCTTCTCCCCGTGCCCACATGCTGTTCTCTGCGTCTGCGTCTCTCTTCCTGTCCTTCAAACAGGTTCATCTGCGGAAGGGACTTTTAAATTTCATTCATGACTGTATTCCTTGTACAATGCATGTTTAGTTCTACCATTATTTGGGGATTTCCTAGTGGCTCAGACGGTAAAGAATCTGCCTGCAATGTGAGAGACTTGGGTTCAATCCCTGGGTCGAGAAGATCCCCTGGAGAGGGGAATGGCTACCCACTCCAGTATTCTTGTAGGAGAACCCCATGGCCAGAGGAGCTAGGACGGCTACAGTCCACGGGGCCACAAAGAGTTGGACACAACTGAGCAACTTTGAGAGAGAGAGCGATTATTTTGAAGAGAAAATCACACGCAGATTTCTGAAGTGGACACATATGAAACACCACTCCATAGCCCTCTCCACTGTGACGTTTCTCCTTTTTTATTTTTTAATCTTACAATCTGAACAGACTAGATTCCTTCCACCCTTTTTACAGGAGCAATTAATCCTTAATCATCTTCTCCTTTCAGATTCCCATGCTGAGTTCTCTTTGTTCAGATCACAGTGTTAATAAGATCATTACCTCAGTTGTTTCCATCTTTCCATCCCTTAATGGTCATCTCCATTGAGAGAGTGTCTGGAGGGAATACTCCCAATACTTTGGCCACCTGATGTGAAGAACTGACTCATTGGAACAGACCCTGATGCTGGGAAAGATTGAGGGCAGGAGGAGAAGGGGGCGACAGAGGATGAGATGGTTGGATGGCATCACCGACTCAATGAACATGAGTTTGGGTGGACTCCGGGAGTTGGTGATGGACAGGGAGGCCTGGTGTGCTGCGGTTATGAGGTTGCAAAGAGTCAGACACGACTGAGTGACTGAACTGAACTGGACTGGAGGGAAGATGTGAGAGGGAGCTTTGTGCTAAGTGTGCAGACTGTGTACTTGTGTGCAGAGATCAGCTCTCTGATGCTGATCACCAAGATGAAGATGAGGAAGTGTGGCTAGCTCAGTCTAAGGGCATTGCTACCAGCTTCTCAAACATCTTTACTGAGATAGCTCTTGTGTGTATGAGATATCAGTGTGTGAATGTGTTTTCTCAGGGGTCCATAGTTTAACTCCCATCAAAACCCTTCAGCTAGAAATTTCTTTGGAGTATTGGGCTTTATGTTTAAAATGGATATGTCTATGCTTTTTGGATCTTAATAGCCTAACTATGTTTGGTCTCCACCTGAGACTTCCTGAGTGACTGCCAATCCCATTCCCTCTTTCTGGACACAGAGGACAACTCCTTCCCAGCCCCTCCTGGAACTGGTAACCCAGGCTGCGGGGTGAGGGTCCAGGCACTGGGAGGCCGGCAGAAGTTCTGCAATGCTCTTGAGGTCTGGCTGCAGAACTCCACTAAAGGTCTCCCGTGCGGGCTCTTTCTCTCCCACGGCAGCCTTGGAGGTGAATGTAGCAGGGGCAGAAGACGCAGACAGCTGGCTATCACTGAATCCCTCCCTGCATGGAAGAGGCGGCCTCAGTGGATAGCGTACTGTGACCTGGTCAAGAAGGAGAATTTTGCTGCGATTCATGCCTAGTGAGGTAGGTGATGGATGGGCCCCTGGGCTGGACAGCTGGTGTTTGTCAAGTTGAGTAAAATTGAAATTTGTTCTCATCCAGACACTCTAAGGACAAAGCTTGTGGCAAAAGCTGAGCTCAGCTGAGGTGAAGCAATAACATGCCCACTCCAGAGGTCAAGGAAAACTTCCCAATCTGCACGTGTGCAGGAAGGTTCCTTGGGGGTCAAAAGAGAGGGGGTGCCAGCCCATAACACACGTGGGCATACCCCCACAGGCCTCAGGGCTGGAAGCTGTCTTAGCAAAAAGTGGTGTGCACATCTTGGGGAGAAGCCTAGGACCAGTCAGGCTGGAGGAAAGAAGCAAGGCCAAAAATAAACACAGACCTCAAAGAACTGTCCTATATGAGTGACTTAAGTCACCTCAGGATGCCCGCACTCCTCGTGGATGTGTATTTCTGCCTTGTTTCAATTTTAAATAAACAGTTTCTCTGTGTACTCGCCCACATGTTATTTTGTGTGTCTCTAAAGTCTCTAAACTTTATAGTTGTTTTCACAGACTTTGCCTCCTTGAAACATTCTTTCATGAATGTTCAGGGCCACTTTGCTTCTAGCCTCTAGCCCTCGGCAGTTTAGTGGCTAGGATTCTGTTTCCATCCAGGTTGCTGCTGCTGCTGCTAAGTTGCTTCAGTCGTGTCCGACTCTGTGCAACCCCACAGACAGCAGCCCACCAGGCTCCCCCGTCCCTGGGATTCTCTAGGCAAGAACACGTTATCCATGTTCAATTCCTGTGTAGAGAACTAAAATCTCTCTTTAGGACTGCTCAACTACTGTCTCTATAAGATTGCTAAGAATATAGGGGTGATTTGTTACAGCAGCTATATTACTTGTCCTGACATCTTTAGAGCAATTTTTTCCTACCAGTTGCACCTATTATGATGCGATTTCATTGAGTTCATAAAATTTGAAAATGGGGCTAAATTGAAGGATGATAATGAGATTTAGGATCTAGGCAATTTCTCTCCTCTTTCTTCTTGCTGTGACAATGTTTCTAGACCTAAGACGAATACAATGTATGGATACCAGAAAAATTTGTTCTTTTACTTTTCTTTGTTCCCCAAGCTCAACGAGCTTTACTGTGGTAATCACTGAGAGACAATGTCCAGAATATCGCACAAGAGGCAAGGGCCTGTTCTATACCGCACAGAATACTGTACAAGGGGCTACTTGGGTTGACATTTTGGGAAATGAATCTTCTTGACAGGAGGAACAATTGTTTGCATCACTTGGCAGATTTAAGGGGTTTCTGATCTACTGTCATTCTCAGTGTATATCAATTTTTATTGAAAGATGGTGACTAACAATGCAATCAATTTACACTGTGATCATTTCCATCACTTGTATTTTAAGAATTTCAAAAGAGTCCTTTCTTCCCATATTAACTGTCTTCATCAAATGCAAATCTCAGGATCTGCACCAGTTTCAGCTGCGCTATGCTGTACTAAGTTGCTTCAGTTGTGTCTGACTCTTTGTGACCTCATGGACCACAGCCTGCCAGTCTCCTCCATCCATGGGATTTTCCAGGCAAGAATACCGGAGTGGGTTGCCATTTCCTCCTCCACCAGTTTTCAGCACTTATTCTCAATTTTCCACGGTCACAACCAGGATAAGTCACTTGGGGGCGTACTTTCATTACCATCAGCTCTTGAGTAGCCTACAGAATTCCCTCAGCCATTCCTTCCATCAGCTATCTCTCACCAGCAGTTCTCAGATGTTTGTTATTCCCAAACCACCCTATGGTTTGCTCATTGTTCTCACGGACCATGAATTTTAAGTGAATAGAAAGAGACACGATAAGTACTTAAGTTATAAAAATGGAACATAATATTAATGGCAAAAATAATTGTTTCATGTCTGTGGAAGAGACATGACCTCATTGCTAACCTTTTTCACTTTTGTCTCAATAATTCAAGCATTAGGTTCTACAAGCATTATGCTTCTTTCCTGTCTTTTACTGCTACTAAATTAGAGGCTAAAATGACAGTTATCGATGACTGCGAATGTGAGTGCCTGATGGCTCCATCTGATAAATCTGGATATTCAAATCAAATATTGTTTGTTGTTTAGTCGCTCAGCTGTGTCTGACTCTTTTGCGACCCCATAGACTATAGACCGCCAGGCTCCTCTCTTTATGGGATTTCCCAGGCAAGAATACTGGAGTAGATTGCCACTTCTCTAGGAGATCTTCCCTACCCAGGGATAGAACCCATGTCTCCTGAATTGGCAGGTGGATTCTTTACTGCTGAGCTGCCGGGGAAGCCCATTCAAGTCAAACATGGACCCGAAATTAATGGAGAGATTTAGTAAGTAGTACCTTGAAAACTCTAAGTCCAAAATTATATCAAAATGTGGCAGTTTGAGTTTACTTGGATAGCGACAAATGAGTTCTCAGTCTACGCTGGTTACATTTCATTCTGTCAAGCAATTGTTTCCATTTTATTGCTGCATCTTGATGTGGCTTTTAAGCATACCCAAGATTTCACTGTCTTGTTTTCTCTAATGAGAAATAAAATAATCAAATATTGGGAATGAATCAATTTCCTAGTGACTGGAGCATTTTTACCCTAGCTTGTTTTGTCTTGTCTTGTTTTAATTCTGACACCTTATCCTCACCATGGAAAACTGGCAAAAGTTTATTTCTCCTGTGGTGAGTTCAGGATTGTTAAGATAATTGAAGATATTGCTGAGATGCACTGTGCATTTGAAATGATAGAAATGATGTTTATTGAGATTATTAATGTCATGAAGAAATGTCCCATCCCTGATTTCACAGCTCCTAGGAGCACATTTCTCTCTGCCAGCCAACATTCCTCAGCAATGAAAAGCAGTGTTTTACATTCACCCCCCCATTTCGTGGCAGAATGTGCTCGAAAAGTGGATATTTAATAGCTGCAATTTGATGGTAGTTATAATTTCCACTATTTCTTTAAACATAAAATTGCAGTCAGGAGGCTCTGTCACCACAGATTGTTAATTAACCCCTGAAAACCAAGCAGTGCATGGATTTGCATTCAGGGACTGGTGGTCTGTTCTTGTGAGAATCTGGGCCCTTGTCCGAACTGAGCACAGCACATCGCCAGTCTGCATGATGGCTGCAAAAGAAACTTTAAATTAGACCATCTCTTCTCCTGGGGTTTGGGTTTTTGTTACAGCATCACTAAGTCATCGAGTACTTCCTCCCTCCACGTGCATCCTCCCCTGCAGCGGCTGAAAAGAGAAACGCTGAGGCACACCGTTTGATGAGCATCTTCTACCACTGATACTATGCCATTTCCAGCAGTGGTCTTTTTGTAAATTTTTAAATGTGTAATTTTTATTGAAGTATAGTTGATGAACAATATTGAATACATTAAAGAAAGAGATACCATAGATTGATTCACAATTTTTAGAGCTAATATTCCACTTACAGTTGATTACAAAACATTGGCTGTACTCCCCCGTGTGGTACACCACATCCTTGTAGTGTATTTTATACCTAATAGATTGTACCTCTTACTCCCCTGTTCCTATATTGCTCCTGACCCCTCCCCTCTCCCCTCTGGGAACCACTAGTTTGGTCTCCAGTTGCTGCAAGCGGCAGGATTTCCTTCCTTTTTAAAGCTGAACAGCATTGCATTGTGTGTTTATACACCACGTCGGTTTCCACTCGTCTGCTGATGGACACTTAGGTTCATAGCGGCATCGTAAACCATGTTGCTGTGAACAATGTGATGCGTGTGTCGTTTTGAATTAGTGTTTTCATTTTTCCAAGACACAGATCCAGGAGTGGAATTTCTGGGTCATAACGGTAGTTCAGTTTTTAGTTTTTGTGGAGAAACCTCCATATTGTTTTCTAACAGTGTTTTTTGATATAGGTTTTGACTGGTTATTAACACTGGGTGGCCAGAGTTACCAGCATATAGGAAAAAGATAACCCAGATCCATTTTTTTCCAAGAGGAGTATAATTTGATGTCTCTTGTATTTTCCCAGTAGCAAAATTCACATGCTTTATACGGAAAGGTATGACTATGGTCACTCATTGCCACAGAGCACTCCGCTTTATGTGCTAGTAATACACTTGGGCAAAGCCTCGTTAAACACAACGTACTGGGGCAAATGAATTTTCAGTTAAACTAATTCCAATTTCCAGCTATCATTTCTGTTCTTCTTAATTTCATTTTCATTTCTAGCTATTCTTACACAATACTCATCTTGGCAGTCACTTTTCCCACACGGATAGGTTCTCGTTCTTGCCCTGCACTGAGGTCCATCTCTGTCGTATAGAGTGATGCAATGCACTTTGACAAGAGGTAGCTTCTCAGATCTGTTTCCCTGGTGGCTCAGAGGTTAAAGCGTCTGCCCGCAATGCGGGAGACCTGGGTTTGATCCCCAGGTCTGGAAGATCCCCTGGAGAAGGAAATGGCAACCCACTCCAGTATTCTTGCCTGGAGAATCTCATGGACGGAGAAGCCTGGTAGGACTTCCCAGGGGGTGCTAGTGGTAAAGAATCCACCTGCCAATGCAAGAGATGCAGGTTCAATCCCTGGGTTGGGAAGTTCCTCTAGAGTAGGAAGTGGCAATCCTCTCCGGTATTCTTGCATGAAAAAAATCTATGAACAGAGGAGCCCGGCAGGCTACAGCTCATGGGATCACAAAGAGTCAGGTGCGACTGAGCACAGAGCACAGACAGAGCTTCTCAGAACAGCCAGAGTATTCCCCTCTGCGAGAAATGTGACTCTTACCAGCAGGGATCCCTTGAGCATCAAAAGTTCAGAATACCCTCAGATATCAGGACTAGATATTATACTTTAGACACATACTTCTTTTTAGCAGAAATGAAATTTGCATTCTAGGTCATATATATATTTTTATATGATAAATAGAAAGTATAACCTCTGATTTTTTTTCTACAAAACAATCTGCTTATATAAAGCATGAAGACAAAGGTTTGCAAAGGAGGGTTTTCAGTCTTTTCCTTAAGGACTTTACATCCATTACAAGAAGTTCCTGAATATGTGTTTAAGGCTTGAGTCATTCAGAGGATATTCTGTAAGACAACTGCTGAGCTCACATACAAAGTGAAAAAGAGTTGGCCACAGTTGTTCAATAAATACACACAAGGCTGGAAGAGTCAGTACAAAAATATGACTTGGCCCCTGTACTCAAAGATTTTATTAAATACCAGAACTCTAATATGGGCTTTTCCTTTTCATTGTTAAATAAATGATTTTCCTTACCATTTATTCAACAAATATTTTTGACCATCTCCAAAGTGCCTGATTGATAGGCTTCTAATATTGAACACAGTTAACAAAACTGCCTACACACACACACACATATGGTATGCTTATAGAACTCCTAATTTAATGGAGAGACAGATCCAGAAACTGAATTACCCCAGCACGCAAAGTGGGATACTAAACCTAAGATTGTTTTCTAGTGTGAAGGAAACAGTGCACAGCTCATTCTGGGTGGAGGAGAGGGTAAACGGGAAGGCTTCCTGGTAGAAGACATGCCTAAGTTGAATCTTAAGAATAACCAGGGCTTGGCCAGAAACCAGTGGAGGAGGAAGTAGAAAGTATTTCAGCATGAAGACATGATGGTCATGCCGATGAAAACCAGCTGGTGTGTGTTGCTGGTGCAGGTGGTGCTGCTGGAACCTGGAGGCTGAGATAGTGGCGGAGGCCTTGATCTTCATACAGCTGAGGTTGGGGAAGAAGAAAAGATTTACGGCAGGGGAGTCACAAGCTCAGTGTTTTGAGCACCTACTCTGTGCGCTAATAGTGTGATGAGCTGCTGAAGCTACAAAAGTATGTAAGACCCCGTAGGCCTGTGATCTGAAGCTGCTTTCTTCTGCACTACCCATTTCTTCCAGCACTTTCTTGTTCTACTCAAGACCTGCTCAGCCTTGACCCACACCCAGCACAGCTTTCCTCTCCACACAGTGCTGGTTGGAGGGTCAGCGTCCAGTCCTCGTCCTGTAGGCCAGATCCAGATCCAGGACGGAGGATGGGGAAGTTACTCCCAAATTCCTTGGCAAGATTAATGCGTTAGGTCTCGTTTGCGAAGCATTGTACTGTCTCCTACCGTGTCATCCTGTACCTCATGGCCTCAGGAAACGGTGGTGAACGAAGACCTCCATGCTACTGCAAACAAGTCCACCTCCACGGGGAAACTCTGAGCCGAAGCCACTCTTCAAACACGGATGTGCCTCTTCCAAGAATTCTTTCCCCTTGGGTCTGTGGACACCTTGAGATGTGAGCTCCATCAATCTGTTTGTAAAATTTTGAGAGAATGTGCTTATCTATTAAGAACAAACACTAAACTTTCTATATTTAACAAAAAAAAAACCCCAAAGTTAATTTTACAAAGTGGTCATATTTTTTCTCCAAGAAGTATTCCATAGGGCTTTTCATTGCATTTACATCTCTCTTATGTACCCACTCCTATTCACATCCCGTAATTTTTGTTTTTTGTTTTTTTTTTTGGTCTTTATGTTCCATTTTTCTTTTTTAACAAAAGCATGTACTACTACTAAAGCTTTATAAACTGACTGTCCCACTCTCAAAACCCTATTTCTCTCACTGCCTTCTTGTAACTACTCAAAAGCAGTAAAACGTAAAACCCATCTCTTTCTTTCAGCACCATGGTTTACTTCCTGCTTATCTTCCTGTCTTGGTCCAAAAGCGTATTTTTATAGAGCTGCAGTTAAAAAATTAACTTTGTATTTATTCTTTACCAAATTACTAATCTTCAGTACAACATTAGTGGAATAATGTAATCTCTAGGCTTTGGAAGGAATGATGCTAAAGCTGAAGCTCCAGTACTTTGGACACCTCATGCGAAGAACTGACTCATTGGAAAAGACTCTGATGCTGAGAGGGATTGGGGGCAGGAGGAGAAGGGGACGACCCAGGATGAGATGGCTGGATGGCATCATGGACTCGATGGATGTGAGTCTGAGTGAACTCCGGGAAATGGTGATGGACAGGGAGGCCTGGCGTGCTGCGGTTCATGGGGTCGCAAAGAGTCAGACACGACTGAGCGACTGAACTGAACTGAACTGAGGCTAAAATATAACAATTGTACTGTAGGCTCTGTAGGCTAAAATTGTACTGTAGGCTAAAATATCACAATTTATGGTTTCCTTAGTGTTGAATATTTAGGTTGTTTTCAGCTGTTCACTATTACACATGAGGCTGCCAATGCACCTTTAGGTATAGAGTCTTTCTCTTCTGATGAACTATGGAATGCCCTTTTCTTAAGTTCACAAGAGCAGAATTATTGCTGTCAAGGTATAAATACCTTTATGGTCTTTGATTTGGGGCTGGCATACTGCAAGCAAAACGTATTAGTGTGACTGGTACCGTCTTGACCCTAAGAGAACGGTAAACGATGGCATGCCTGGCCGTGTCACCGGCAGACTGCCCTCCCAGCATTTACTCTGCAGGAAGTTCAGGTCACTGTTTTGAATATGACCTTTCATTTTCAGTCAACTTAGGTTCTTATATCTCGGTGGTGCATAACAGCAGCTTCCAATGTAGAAGTTCACATGACAAGGAATTAACCTCAAAGACTGATTAAAATGTTACAGTAGAATATACGAGTGCCCTTTGCAGTTTATGACATTTGTGTCATTTAACCTTCTAAAAGACAAATTTATTTTAAAAAGGCATTTGCAAGCAAAATAATATTTTATTGAAAATTCAGAAGTTACAGTACTTTTAAAGACATTTTTTCATATTATAAAGAAAAATAAGTTAAAAGGAATATAATTGACTCAAGTGCACTGATATGTAGTTTTCACTCAAACAAACAATATCATTTCAAGAAACAAAACTCCACAGCTTAATTTATTCACGATATAAGCATGTGTTTCCTATTTGTTATCAAGAAAACTCTTAAGGAATCATTTTCAGGGTGATCTTTCAACACACATCTGTCTGGATCCAATTTCAATGGCAAATTATATTAGTATATAACACAGAGTACTGGAATGTATATATGTGGATACATCAGGACTAGGTAACCTTGATATATAATTTTAAGAATAGGAGTGATCTGTCATTTCATTTTATCATAGGGCAATAAATAACATTTCTAACGTATGTTTTTCTTATCTCCTAGGTCAGAACCAACAACTTTGAGAATGGTGTTAAGCCTAGTGAGCACCAGTGGCATAAATAAGATTATGGTTAACCACACTGCCAATTTGTTAGTTATTATTGTCATCCGTTTAATGTTAGGAAGTATCTTGTTATACCTTTTAGATCAAAGTCTCTCAAACTGTTTTATGAAGGGGAGCTAACTGACACAAAAAGATAAAAATACTCATTAAAAAAAACTCATTTTATAGCATTGCCTTTGTTTTTACCAAGTTATTTTCTCAACAGAAAATATTCACTGAGCCACTGGTATCAGTTAAATAATTTTATTTATTACTTCTATTAGCTCTGCTATGTATCTTCTCCCTTGCAAATGAAGAAATGAGGGAAAACATATTATCAGTAAACAAATGCACTTCTCAGCTGCTGTTCTGACCTCTCTGGCATGTCAGCCCCAGAGGAGATGTCACAGGTAAGCTAGAGTAAAGCATGCCCACAGCTGGACATGTCACTGATGTAGAACTTCAATTAATATCCCAATTAATATCTGTATAGCAGTTTACAGTTAGGGAGCTTTTCTACAACTACTACAGAAATACTGAATGAAATCAGGCCACGTTAGGACATTTACAACATGCATATTGCATAAACCACTTACAAAAATGTTAACTGCGTCACACAGACAAGAGGCAGAAATCATTTCAACAGAGAAGAATCCAGAGGACAGGATTAAAACATAATATGGCATTTGCTAACATAGTATGTTTTTCATTTGGTAACACTATACAAATTGGTCTCTAAGAAAAACTAGGTCTTATTTCTTCACTTGTGGAGAAACCATGCCATTTGAGGAAAAACAGATCCTTTGATAAAAAAGAAAGGTCTGAGAGCCAGTGTTTTGATAAGCTCTGAAACTGGAGAAACTCTTTCGGCTGGAAAGCAACAGAGGTGACTGGCTTATCTCTGAGGTTTTCTGGGGTGAATAAAGTTTTCCTTTATCTTCCCCATTCCAATAGTAAAGTTCATAAGACACCTGGTTGGCTTCCCAAAGGTGTTTTACTGTGGTGGCAGATGACATGCTGAAGTCATTTCAGCCAGAATGCAATGGACCAAAGATACTGGATAAAAAATTTGACAGGTGCAATCACTCTCATTTTTTCAGGTCCCCAAATAAAATCAATAGCTGGTTTGATCAAAGTATCTTCTCTAATAACATTCAGAAAATGTTATGACTCATTAAAAAAAATTTTCAAAGGAAAAATATTGCCTGTTTTTTTTTTTTGCAAATGAAATAAACCATCAAAAATCCTTATATAGAGTGCATTTACGTCTACATAGTGTTTCTTGTTAGGAACTAAAACTATTCTCCCCCTCTTCCTTTCTGCGTTTCAACCTGACTCTGAAAATATACTCAACATTTGTTCACAATATATAAATTAAGATTTATATGTTGCTATGATCAAACATTTGATCTTTCACTAAAGTTGATAAATTTCATAAAGAAAACAAACAAAGGCAAAACTACAAAAATAAAATTTCACACAGACTAGAAATAGTATCTGATATAGCTGACAAAAACTCTAATAGTGCTTTGTATTATATAATAGTTTTCAAGTCACTTTATACCAAGTTACATGTCTTAAAAAAAATACTTAATTTACTCTTATATTCAAGATTATACAACATTAGCTTCAATGGCAATTACTTTTCCTACAATTTCTTCCACATTTTCCCAACATGACTAAAAGTTCAACATAACAGATTTGACATAAAAGTGTCATAAACAATTATTGGTGATTCTTGACACAAATGTTTTTTTAAAAGTTTTGATGCTGATGAATTTGTACCAAAACAAAGTTTCTGATATACCTTTAGGATTATGCTCGACTCTTATGATGTAAGCAAAAAATACTTGAACTGACATTTACATACAAAAATAGAGACTATCTACACTGCAGTGATCTTGGTGATATCTTTCACCAACCTGACTAAAAAATTCAATGAGTTTTAAATTATGATTTTTAAAAAAATTAAGATTCTCAATTTTAAATTTAACCATTTTCACCTTCCATGCCCACTGAGATTCTTTGTTTTCGTTAATAACTGGGCTTGAAAAATATGGAGGAATAAAATAGAATGCATTTCTCTGGAAGAAGCCTGGAGCTCTCAGTATTTAACAGTTTATTATTGTCTCAATTTTCCCTTGGCTTGAATCTTTCTCTTATTTTGCCCATGCGGAGCAATAGAAGGCTCTGATGAGGAAGGCCATAAGGCCAGAAAGAGGGCACAGGTCCTGTATCATGCCAGGTATCTTTTTTTTTTTTTGTCATTAGGAAAGATGGTACCTACAAACCTAGAAAGGAAGAAACAGTAAGGACAGCTAAAGCCACACACAGGACAGCTGGGCACCGTCCACCTGCTAGAAGCTGAACCAGCAAGGTGTTTCCACTGGCTCACTAAAGCACTGCTTTTGCCCCACAGCTGCACTGCAGGCTTTTCAGAGCTCCCTGACTGTCTGCTCAGGTCACACGCACTTGGTAAACATCATATTAAACCGACTTAACACTAAAGTTGAACTGAACATAATTTATTCTTTTTCTAGGATGTGAAGTGAAAGATAAAAAATCCTGGACCAGGAATCCAAAGACCAGGTTCTCTCGATCTCACGCTGAGTGGTCTTAATCAAGTTAACTTTAACCATCCTGGGGGTATCTATTTCCACAGGTTAAAAAAAGACAAGGGAATTTATATTTCACAACTTTTAAAGGTTCTTTCATATCTGGTTGAAACACTAAGTCAGACTCTTGCACAGGCCCTCTTGATTTGCATTATGAAGATCAGCTAAAAATAATTCTGGGTGGGGCATTTTCTGACACTTACATCATGGCTAATGAGGGTTTTCTAAACTTCCAAAGGGTAAACGTTAAGTATCTGGCTCTCTAATAAAAACACAATTGAGATATTTCTATACTAACATGAAGTATACTTTGAAATTCATTACGGTGGTCAGATTTTAGTTGGAAATGGCAACCCATTCCAGTGTTCTTGCCTGGAGAATCCCAGGGACGGGGGAGCCTGGTGGGCTGCCATCTATGGGGTCGCACAGAGTCGGACACGACTGAAGTGACTTAGTAGTAGTATATACCTTCTTCAATCCTCTTAATGCTGAAACCCTGTTCTCTGCTCAACCAGGTGATACAAGAATAGCATGGAGGTAAAAGAATCTTGGTTGAATCATTTCTGACTGAAAGACAAGTAACAGTATTTCTTTAATTATTTAACACTTTAAAATTTTCAATTTTCAAAACTAAAATTTTTGAAATTGCTTCTAATACTTAAAACCAAGAAATATGTTGTAGCTTATCAGTACTGCCAATGTGTCCTAGTGGTTCTTAAATCATTTCCAAACCGAAGACTCACATCTCTGCTTCTACTATTTCATACCCGATGTAAAACATGTCGAATTCAAATTTAAAGAGGGACCATGTGGAGTGCTAGTGATAGCTCTGGGAGTAGGATAAATAATTTCTTCAACAGTTACATATGTCCCTAATAAGAAACCAACAACTCCAGTGAACACGATGGAAACGTTCTTCAGGACCATCCATATACTGTAGCGCTCCTTAGAGAATGTGAGAATTTCAACCAGGGGCGGCAGGATCAGGGCCAGCGTGCTGCTGCTCACAGCTCCGACGAAGGAGATGACAATGTCTAACCGAGGAATGAGGATCGCGCCGGCACCTAGAAAATTGAAAATACAAATTTTCCTTATGTAAATATCTAATACCTATGTAAACACTAACTATAGATTCTTTCAATACATTAAAATTAACTGATGCAAGTAGGCACTATGAAACTATTGCTTGCAGAAGCATCTGTCACGTTTTGTTCTGAGCTAAAAATGAAAATAAAAAAAGAAACCAAAACACTGAGTGATGTTTCTCAGACTTTGACTTATCATTAGGGTTTCTTACATAAACAACTTTTAATTTTTGCTATGAGGTTTTGGGTAAAGAATGCATTTTCATTATTCTGCCATTCAGCTCATTCTACAAAGCACAGAATCTGGTCTGGTATGGTATAAACAAATGGTTAAATCAAAGAGGAGAGATAACTATTTCTTACATTAGAATTCCAATTAACCAAAATAGAAGAAACCATGGAAACAGAAAATCATTATTAAGTAAACACCATCAGTAATAACTGTTGCAGGAAAAGTCAATGAAGGATCCTAAAATTAATGGGCAAAAGGCTCAGATGACAAAGAATTTGCCTGCAATGCAGGAGACCTGGGTTGGATCTCTGGGTCAGAAAATCCCCTGGAGAAGGAAATGGCAACTCATTCCAGTATTCTTGCCTGGAAAATCCAGTGGATGGAGGAGCCTGGCAGGCTACAGTCCATGGGGTTGCAAAGAGTTGGACACGACTGAGTGACTAACACTTTACACTTTTCTTTTTAATAACAGGAAATACCCCTATTAAAAACTCATTAATTATAAAGGGAAAAAAACAGTACCTTTACTGGGGAGACACCTGACAGACACCACCTTAATCAAGTGATCAAAGTTAACATCAGCAGTCATAAGCCATAATGTGATGTACTGAGAAGTGCAAAGCATCACCTGTGGAATTCTTGTTAAAGATGCTTAACTTCAACCTAATCATAAGAAAGCATCACACAAGTCTACACTGAAGGAAATTCTACAGAATTACTGACACTTCAAAGATGTCAAGGTAAATGAAGACAAAAAAAGGTGACTGTCAAGACTCGGGGAGACTAGTAGGCCTGACAACTAAATTCCAGTGGGACCTTGAATTGGTTCCTGGATCAGAAAAAGGGAAAACCAGTGAAATCAAAATGAGGTCTACAGATGAGTTAGCAGCATTTTATTGATGTTAATTGCCTGGCTTTAACTGTTGTATTGTGGTATGTAAGCTGCTAACATTAGAGGAAACAGAGTAAAGGGTTTATGGTAATTCTACTTTCTTGTACAGCTTTTCTAAGCTATTTCAAAATGAAAAGTTAAAAAAAGTATGCACCATTATTGTCAGCAGGATTTTATGCCAAGCTATTGACAAGTTTTCTGCAAGTTTTGATACAGCACTTTTTTGATCTTATCTTTATCTTACCATAAGGTATCAACAGAAGGTTTGCAAAAATCGAGACATATTCTTTCCCTGAAAGTGAAAGTGAAGTTGCTCAGTCGTGTCTAACTCTTTGCCACCCGTGGACTGTAGCCCACCAAGCTCCTCCGTCCATGGGATTCTCCAGGCAAGAATACTGGAGCGGGTTGCCACTTCCTTCTCCAGGGGATTTTCTGACCCAGGGATCCAAGTCTGAACTGTCCTTAAATCACTGAATGATTTGTGAAGGGTTGGAGTTGCCACCAGAAACAGTAGCCAAGTCTGCTGGCACGCAAGCTGTGGCCACTCTATCACCACTGCCACCAAAGATGACTACGTGACCACAGTTCCAGCTGCGTGGACTCTAATTATGTATGTGTTGGTGTTCCTTTCCTTGTCTTCAAAAGCTGTCAGTTTTCTCACTTTTCTTTGTCATCCTTCTATTTCTAAGGTTACTCTCCTTTGCTTTTCTTTTTCCTGCATGTTTGTCTCTTACTGAACTTTCTGTGGGGTGTGTGTGTGTGTAATTTAACTCATGCTCTTTGTAATCAAGTTTCGAGTTTCTGGTCTCCTGGTTTCTTTACTTCTTAACTGTTAGTTTACGGTTTCTCCCTCCCCGTATTCTCTCTGTGGCTCTCGATGTTTTTCCAGGAGGATGTGGCATTAATTTGGAACCACCACATTTTTTAGAACCACACACTGCTACTTACCACTTTTTATTTACATTATTATGAAAGCTAAAATCCTAAAAAAGTTATTTTGAAATCATAAATATAGCTGCACTTCTACAAGACCGAAGTACAATAAATCTTCCTAAGTAAAATAATGTGAAGTTGGAACTCTAAACTAGAAATAAAGTGAATCCTCGTTTAATGGATGTGGGCTATACCATTTTAACATTTCTCTCAAAGGAAGTATAAAGCATGACTCTCAATCACAACAGAACATTTCAAAACCCATTGGCTTTTATCCATTTTGTGAAAAAATACTTATAGTAGATGGCAGTATTTAAAAGGACAACCAGACCAACACGACTATCACCTTGTCATCTAAAGAGCCTTTCATTTTGGAGTCTATTTTTTGTTATTAATGTTTTCCAATAGGCCAAGTTGTTATGATTAAATCAAGTGAAGTATTTTTGGAAAAGCATCTGGAAAAACACTATAGTATTTTAGAATTTATTTATTCAGACTAAAATTCCATTTACCAAATGCTTTTAAATCATGAAATTTATCAATTAGATAAAGTCATTCTTTAAATGTTATATAACCAATATATTTGCTAGTAAAAATGGCTTGAAATATTATTTGATAATGTTAGTAGAGAAGAAAGTGAAATATATATACTTTAGGCAAATGTGACATAGAAGAACTCAAAAATCACAAAAATAGTAAGTCAAAGGATAGCTTGGATAAGGATAGTTTATTCATTACAAATTACAAATATTCACTACAGAATTACTAAAAATATGCTGCCCTTTGTTATTTACAGACAGTTATTATGAATATATCTGCTGCTGCTAAGTCACTTCAGTCGTGTCTGACTCTGTGCGACCCCAGATGGCAGCCCACCAGGCTCCCCCCGTCCCTGGGATTCTCCAGGCAAGAACACTGGAGTGGGTTGCCATTTCCTTCTCCAATGCGTGAAAGTGAAGTCACTCAGTCGTGTCTGACTCCCAGCGACCCCATGGACTGCAGCCTACCAGGCTCCTCCATCCATGGGACCCTCCAGGCAAGAGTACTGGAGTGGGGTGCCATTGCCTTCTCCGATAAATATATCTAGTAAGTACTAATTAATCTTATTCAGTATTTCCAAAAACTGTATTATAGAGGAAAAGAATGTATCCTTAAGGTATAAAGTTGTCTCTGACATGGAAAAAAAAAGCAATGGCAAAAAAGGCCCATTTTCTTGCATCTTAATGGTAAAAGCAGATATATCAGAGAAAAAAAAAATGCTTGATACTGTAACATCAACAACACTCTAGCTCGTAAATCTTTTTTAAAACTTATTTATTTTTAGTTTCGATTGCACTGGGTCTTCATTGCTGCACGCAGGCACACAAATTTAAATTGCACAAACAGTGAATGATCCTCCCCACACACCTACTGACTCTAAGATAGAATACCAGGGCACAGGATGGTACTTATTTTCAGCTACTGTGACAACTAAGTTAAATGGTTCTGGTACGTCTTCATAGTATTCTACAAACTACAAAAGATTTATGCTTTATGTAGTCATAGTTTACTAAAAGAAGAAAGCATACTCTCAAATCCAAGGACTTTTCAAATTAGAAACAGTAAAAGGATCAATGAATTGGACAATAACAGAAATAAGGAGTATTTAACATATTTTGTAGGTTCAATTCAAACAGGGGATAGAAATACTGGTTTGAAATAAAAATTTAGCAGCTTTTTCTACAGGTTTGCCTTTAAAACAAAAGGCATTTATTGCAGTCCAAGGTGGCCTCTGGCCAGTTGCTAGTCACTCTTCTCTCTTACCTGTGTAATGCCTACCTAGCAGGTAAGGCTTTATGGGGAATGTGCAGGAAGATCCTGACCCATCCTTTCAAGCTTTCGATTACATGAAGAAGATGCTGTGAAATGGCGATTCAATACTAAATGGAGACCTAGCCATAACATACAACCCAAGCTGATGAGCCCCATACTTTTGCAAGACCTGTCCTGCGGATGTGGACCGAGCCCCTAGAAAGGACTATGGGGCCTGAAATGCGCAAACCCAGCTGGGCCTCCACTTCCCCTGCTGGTGCTGTACAGCCTGCTCTACAGAAACGACAAGGTCCCGCCAGCTGTCTACACACGCGTCAGTAGGGTCCTCCCCAGGACATTTTCAAGTGCTTTGGATAACGGATACAAAACAGGTCTGTCATGAGCATCAGTTGATTTTAACTTGGAAGGACCTGCCCAAGATTTAAATGAAGGTCAGTGTCCAGTGATGTGTCTCAGTGAAGCAGAAGGGCATATGACATGGTCTGTGTTCTCTGTGTCCAATGCATGCTGTAAATATAGCCCTCACATGTGGGTAAACAGGCTTCTCTATTTTTAACTAAAAGACAGCAGCAACAAAGAACAGGCTGCAACTCTCGGTGCTATCTACTCAGCCCTTGAGGAAAAGCCCTGCCTGTGGGAATAAACTCCTGGAGGCAGAGGTGCAGTCTGGTCCGGACCGCAGCAGACAGGGAGCTCAACATAAGAGCAGCCAATGTGCAGAAGTGGGTGAAGTTATTAAACTTCAGTAGCTAACCTTAAAAGGAGACATGCATTCAGAATAGAACTGCCTCACATCTCCTGATAAAAGGACTTTGCCTGAAATACATCTTTTTATTTAATACAGCTGTCAAAATGTCAATAAAAGTAATGTGTAAAGAATATTCTAAAACATTTTAAAATAATTTTTTTCCTCCTGGGTGTTTCATTAATCATTGGAGTATGGGTTTACTGACTTCATTCCTCAATGTGATTTCCCTTATTAGTTGACATATTTCATTTAATTAATTGCTTCGAAAAGTATGTCTTATCTACTTTATCTACTTTGCCCAGCTTTGCTGTTTCCTTGAACAAAATATAATACACCCAATTCTTTAAATCTAGGCATAAGCTCCACCCCAAGGTGCTCAATGAAATTTACAGAGTTGCCCAGAATTTCTAGTTCTACCATTCTCTAACCTCGAATGGGCCAAGACAGTTACTCAAATCTTCTCTAGAATTTCCAAAGCAGCTTGTCCCCCAATCACCAGTCATCTCGTCCTTGGTATCATCCTAGGCAACCTCATCAGATAGGTCGGTGTGGCAATCATCTTTCTCTTTGCAATTATAATAAAAGTGGTGACAACAATGATAGTATTAACAGCAACTTCTAACCACTTTGTTCATATTTTTAAATGTCTTATCTTCATTTCATAGTTGAGGAAAGAAGGGCTCAAAGATGGTTTGTAACTTAACTAAAGACCCAGCAAGGAAGTGGGAGGCCTGAGTTCTGAACCGTCTCGTCACTGTGACAGTGCCATGCCAAACTAAAGGCCCCTCTCCACAAGTCTCCATGATTAATTCTACCTTGTGGGGCATTTTATAATATGAAACTATAATAAGAGATTATACACACTCCTTCAAACAGTAAGTAAAATAAGCCACTAAAACTGTTAAAGACCAAAACAGAACAAAACCCATTCGTACAGGTAGTCATGGAGAGCTGAACTGTTAAACATACAAAAGTTAGCAGATATAAAAAACCTCAGGAAAACTAGAAAGCCAAAGCAAAATGTTATCAACCATATAAAGAGTCACTTATGCATCTGATTTAAATATACTTATATTTCAATCATCAGCAATATTATTTTGAAAATAATAATTTGGTTACTTGTTTTACGTGTGATAGGATCTGATTTATGATTTTTTTTCTATGTAGAATAACAGAATTTTAAACCAAAATGTATCTAGTTAGGTGAACAAAATTATTTCAAAAATATAAAAAATACACTTTAAGTAGCTTCATTAGAAGAAATTCAACAATAAAAATCAGTGATACTTACAAGTAATAGTAACCAAGAAGGACCTTATTGCAAATTCACAGATATGCTTCCATTTAGCATGAAATCTGGATGTGATCACAGGGATAATTATCTCTGCTGGAACATAGAACTGAATTGAATATGTCACAAAGATGCCGAAGGAATACAGAATTTTCACTGATTGATATAACCTGTTAAAAATTTTCAGAATTTAGTCATTCTTTTATTTCCAGCTTTACCAACATTTAACTAACCAATGAAATTATGAGACATTTAAAGTCTACAACATGATGATTTGATATACATTGTGAAAGAATTCCCACAAACGGAATTAATTAACAAACGCATCCATCACCTCACATATTTGCCTATTTTTTTCTGTTTTGGTGGGAACACCGATTCTACCCTCAGCACATTTCAATCATACTATACAGTAATATCAACCACAGTCACCACATTATACATTAGATGCTCAGACCTTATTCATCTTTTAACCGAAAGCTTGTATCGTTTTACCAAACTCTTCTCTTTCCCCCATCCACCCGCCCCTGGCAAACACCAATCTATTCTCTGTTTATCTAAGTCATAATAAAAATAAAAGAAATAAAATGAAAATAACCAAAATAAACAGAAAGTTAGATTCATATTAAGACAACGTGCATGAACCTGGCGGGCATTATGCCAAGTGAATAAGCCAGGTAGAAAAAGACAAATTCTGCACGATACCATAATATGTCAAGATGATAAACAGCTTTCCTAAACAGCTGCCAAACAAGAAGGAATTCGATTAAGGCTCCTTCTACAATGTATTCATCCTAGGAGTGAAGGAGGAAGGAAGAAAGCTGAGTAGGAACAGATTTGAAAATACTACCAACAGCAAAATTAAGGAAAGAAGGAAGGCCTTAGGGCTAGGAACAATACAAACTTACTATTAAAAAGACCTCAAGGTATATTTCTCACCTTGATGTTTACAGTTTAAACATAAATGGTCAAGCTATTGAAATGTACAAAATAACCAAAAGACTCCTGCTTCATATACTTTGATACATAATTTTGGAGAATTGAATATTCTTATCAGTTTATTATTACAGTCCTTTTTTCTAATTATCTTTTAACTTCCATGTTTTAAAAATATGATTAACAATATATCTGAAAATATATCATTACACATATAGGTAGAATAACTTTTCTATTGGTATAAAACAAATCACATGGGTTAAGAATCTGGTTATTATTAACACCACTCAGTAATATTAATTATATGTAATTACTATCATTTGCTGTTACCCAGAGTAAAAATGGGAAATAAAATGGTCAGTATCTTTTTAGAAGCTGGTATATTTGTTAAGGATCCATCAGACAGTAATACAGAAATCAGTGTTAAAGAGAAGCATTACAGTATTTTAAAATCAACTATTCTATTTTTATTTTTGTTTCAAGAACCCCCTAATTTCTGTGTTTCATATCTATAATTTAAAGCACTCTATTTTTCTATACTCAACTTTCCTACATGTTTATCAACCTTTTTTCTCATTTTGGTTTTAAGCATGTATCTGTGGTAATTGTCCATATGTACTAATCTTGGCCATCTATGCTAATAGTTTCAGAAATTTAATAACATTTACTGTGATGAAAAAAGACAGGCAGAGGAAAGGAAAGGCAGAGGTCATTTCAGCCAGGATTCCTAGATATAGGCAACTTTAATACTGGAAGAATATCATTAAGAATTTCTGAGGGCGAGAATGGAAGAAATAGTTCAGAATATACAAATCTTCTTTATCCTGTTTCCTTATATCTCTCTACATGTTTATTTACTGTGCCTCTTGGTGATTCCATTCTTGCCTAAACATTTTCATCTTAGGTAACAAATTCCCCAGAGGTCAACTCCCAGATTTCCTGGTAGGATCAATTAAGACAGCTTGATTATCTGCCACTATTTGTCATCTATATTTCCCAGAATATTCAACCTCCTAGTTGCTGTATGCTACCAACAGGAACTCAGACTTAAGATTTTTTTTCTGTTTTGTGGGGAATGTGAAGTCCCAGTTCATCTAAATAAATTATGTACCCCACGTCTTCCCTGTTCTTACATGCTTCTCTCCTGTTTGAATTTTCCCTATCCAATGTGTGCTTCAAAAGAATTCCATGTGTGAGATGGAAGAAGTCATTTTACTGCTTCTCAATGTCTGTTTATCTGAAAACTTAATATACCCTTGATATCTCTTAGGAGAAGAATGTCTGCTATTTGGATTACTCTAGTGGAAATCCTGGAAAAACACTGCCAAAACATCATTCAACTAAGACTAGCAGTTACAAGGGCAATGCTTTCATACCTAGAGTACTAGTTAATGAACGTTTACCAAGTGCTGAGTAATGTGCTATATTATGGAGATGCATCACAAACCCAGAGGCGGAGGGTTTCTGCCTCAAGGTGCTCCCGTTCTAGCTCAGAACTGTGAATTTACTTGATTGCTTAGTTGCTCAGTCGTGTCCAACTCTGTGAGGCTCCATGGACTGTAGCCTGCCAGGCTCCAAGAACACTGGAGTTGGTTGCCCTTTCCTCCTCCAAGGGATCTTCCCGACCCAAGGATTGAAGCCGCGTCTCCTGTGTCTTCTGCATTGCAGGAGGTCCTTTAACCCCTGAGCCCTCGGGGAGGCACAATTTACTTTATTATAATCTTTAAAATATACCCTTTACTTCAAAAGCTAAATGCACCACATTGAACAGTATCACTCATAACTAGTTTCAAAAGATGATGCCTCATAAGATCGAAGGTTATAAGTGATTAATAACGTGGAGTCTCTCTAATCCATACTTGCTTTATTCTGGGGCTGCTCTCTAACTCAACCTTTTATTGTAGGAATACCGCACATGGACTCTGAGACTTTAAGTCAACGTGGCATCAAAAGCCTTTTACAGCTTCTCATGGCTGGTAGCTGGGCTCCCTAGGCCCCTGTGACAGTCACTGGCTTTCACATCTGAGGCAGGGATTAGGTGGGCTCCTGCTTACATTTCTTGGGACAGAAAAAAAAAAATGGGCTTCAGGCTGGACACTCTACAGCTAGCCTCCTGTTTGCATTTCCTGAGACAGGAGATAGGGGGGCTCCAGATTATGTATTTACAACCAGCCTCCTCTTTGCACTTTGAAATAGAAATAACAACAGAAACAGGGAAAATAGCCAGACTATGTCTTCTGTGCACACCTTAAGGTAACAGTCACGGCAGAAACAGAGAGGGGCTAAACCCTGTTTGAGTAAAGGATCAAGAGGTCATATATTTCCCATCCTTGGGGCAAGGGAGACACTGAACATGTGCACAAAAGCTCCTTGGGGTCAAAGGAGGGGGCACGCCCCCACAGCATGTGATGCCAAGGCTGCCTGGCATCCACTGGAAAATGGATTCCAGCCCAGGATTGGCGGGCTACAGTCCATGGCGTTGCACATGCCTATGGGGGAGGGTCCTAGGGTAAGTCAGGCGTGGAAAGAGAAACCAGATAATTGGCCCAAAGTAAACAAAGACCCAGAAGAACTGCCCTACGTGAACGCCTTAACTGCCTCTTTGCAGTGCTCCTTGTCGCTAAGGGGGACACCCCACCCCTCCCCTCCGGGTGTGCATCTCTGCCGTACATCTTTCTCAGCTACACAAACTTTCTCCATTGGGCCCTCGCACTTGTGATTGTGTGTGTCTAATAACAAACTTTGTATCTCTTTTCACAGTTTTTGCCTCCTTGAGAAATGTACTTCAATGGGGGCAAGAGCTTCTAGCCTCTAACCCTTGCTCATCTAGTAGCCAGTTTCATCCAGGCTACCCAGGTTCAATTTCTGAGCAGGAAACTAAGATCTCGCTTCACATCACGGCTCACTGCTGCCTCTCCAAGATCAATACCCAGCCAATAAAGAGTACAGTACACATTCCCTACACTGCTCAGCCTATTGCCTGAAGCACAGAAAGGGGAGGGAAGAAGGGGCTCATACACAGCAATTCAAGATAGGAATCTCTGCGATAACCCCATGATTATCCTAGTCCAAACTTCTCATTTTGGAAGATTATCATTATAAAAGACAACCGCCTTCTCTCCAGAATCCCTCAACCATGGCTAGTATTTTAACTGTCCTAGTTGCAGAGAACTCACTTCCCAGTGCAGGAGATGTAAGAGACGGGGGGTGGGGGAGGGGGTTGATCACTAGGTTGGGAAGATCCCCTGGAGAAGGGTATGACAACACTCCAGTATTCTTTCCATGGACAGAGAAGCCTGCTGGGCTACAGCCCATAGGGTCGCTAAGAGTCGGACATGACTGAAGCCACTGAGAACACACGCACAGTTGCAACCATAAAGAAATAAGACTGTAGGCCAGAAAAGGCATGTCTCCACAAGAAGGTGTTACTCAACAGCAGTTCTCTAAAGGGGAGTATCTTGACTTGCTTTCCTGTTTTGTACAGATTTTTGTTTCCAAGGATACAAGGCTCCCCTCTTCTCAATAAAAAGCAGGTGTCTAACCAGGCTTTCCTGAATAGAAACTATGATCTTGTCAACTAAAAAAAATAGTCACAACCTGAAAGTGGAGAGTTGTTTTATTTGATCGTCTGTTTTTAATTAAGGCTTATAATGAGTTCCTTTCTAACTGCGGAGCCATAGCAATTAGGGAACAAGGCAAAGGTGGGAAGGGGAGGCAGAAAAAGGGAAGGATTCATTAGAGCTGCTGCAGGGACAGTACCACCCCCTTGAGGGTTAGCTGTGAAAACCAAAAGCATGCCCTCCACCTCCGTGCCCACTGCTACTTCGCCAGGTTCCTCGCTCCCTGGGGAGAGGAGCATCTCAACCTGACACGCAGGCACTCCCACCTCGGTATCTTCCCCCTTAAGACTTTCTTTAGATACATTCATGAATAAGGGTAGGGGAGAATTCTGAGATCGTTTCCCCACCTACATCTTAGAGTACTTGTCAAATTTACTTACAAATTTGCTTTTAGGATTTAGTCTAAACTTTACTTCAAGTGGAGAAATGTATCATTTTGTTTTCTAGACACTGTACTATCTTTGAAGAGAAACTAAACTACCATAATTCTTAGCCTTGATCCTCTTATATTAAGCTGTTTGTCTATACTCCATACTAAACTATTACAAAAAAGAAAAAAAGGAGCACTTTTGAAGGAAACAAAATTATATTATCAACTATAAAATAGGTTAATGAAATAATTGCCAAACAATCACATGTCTTGTTTGTAGTCATGTCTCCAGCTTGAAACAAATGTATAGCACTGAAACGGTTCCATCTTGGAATGCCTTCCTAAATATATCATAGCTAAAGTAAAACTGTACTTAAAAAAAAAAAGATAAACACACTGCATATGTGAGACCTGTGCAACCTGGAAACTACTCTAGTTACCTTCTCCCTATCATAAATGGTTCCCTACACACACTTGTTCTAACAACATTTTGGACTCTAATGAGGACCCAGGATTCAAATGTCTACTGAATAGCAATCAAACTCTCATCAGGAAGCCAGTGAAAATATTTAAATTTAAGGTTTCACAGACTTCCATCCAAACAGCTAAAGGAGAAGCATGATATTAGGTCAGCATTTATTCTTTGCATTTATCAAAACTAAGGAGTTACTTTCCATTTCATAAATAAGGGAGCACGTCTACATCATAATCACTGCCAATATCTTTATTAAATCTCCAAAGATCAATCTCTGGAAGAAGATAAAGACTCTATATATTGCTTCATTAGCAGAATATGGTTCTAATATTAAAGAGAATATTAAGATACACCACACTATTTACAGCTGACCCTTGATCAATGCAGGGGTTGGGGTCTGACCCTGCATATAACTTCTGATTCCCCCCAAACTTAGCTACTAATAGCCTACTACTGACTAGAAGCCTTACTGACAGTCAGTTAACTCATATCTTGTATGTTACAGGTACAGCTACATATATTTTATAGATTCATCACATATCTTTTTTATATTTCTAGGCTATGTAGTTTGTGAGTTTTTTCGAATTGTCATGAATCTCAAAAATTTTTCTAACATGTTAATTGAAAAAAAAAATCCATATAAGTGGCCCCATGCAGTTCAAACCCCTGTTGTTCAAGGGTCAACTGTATAATGTGTCCTGTGTTCAAAAAGGACTGAGGCACATACAGTGTTAAAGCTGACCACTAAAACCTTGAGGGCCATAAGTGACGGGTTATATGATTTTATCAGAAACCCAGAATGTTAGGTTTTTGGAAGCAAGGATAAGTATTAAATTTTTTATTAAACTGAGTCCATATTAAAAGAGTTCATGTTTCAGCTGTTATCCAAATTTGGAACAACCTGTAATTTTTACTCTTTTAAAAATATGCCACAAAAATCTGTAAAATCAGATGATCTCCTCTGAAGATCATGAAAAAATGTAGCTTACACAAATAAAGAAACCACAGTAAAGATTTTAAATGTTTAAATCATAAAACTAAAAATACACCTTTATCATAAAATACTAGTAAATTATAAAATATACAAATTAGGTTAACAAACTCTTGTCTACCTACCACACGTCTTGGGGAAGATTTAAAGTTATGCTGCCTTTGATATCATCGTGGAAACACATATATCCTAAAGTAGCTAATGATACATACAGTGCTGTGACAATCCCCATGCCAATATTCAATGCTTGGGGGAAGCGTTTTGATTCTTTCATTTGATTTTCCAGTGGAAGGACCTAAGAAGAGAATGCAAGTAAATGAAAACAATACAGCATCCTCCTGATAGGTGCCCAAATTAATCTTTCTATAGTATATGCAACACATAATTGTTTATGTATTTTTCTAAATATTACATATTTTTTCAGACTACAGATTTTTTAAAATTCCTAAAATAAAAAGATTTTAAATCAGCTCTTAATACACAAAACTGTCAGGTTTTTTAAAAAAAATAAACTTTCTACTTCGGAATAATTTTCGATTCACAGAAAAAATGCAGAGATATACAGAAGACTCCCATACACTCCTGACCAATTTCTCCTTTGATTAACATTTTCCACAACCAAAGTACATGTGTTACAACTAAGAACCAATATTGGGACGTTACAATTAAACTCCAAAATGTATTTGGATTTCACCGGTTTCTCCACAAATGTCCTTCTTCGGCTCCAGGGTCCTGCATTTTGCCATCATGTGTCCTTAGTCCCCTCTGGTCTGGGGCAGGTTGTTGATCCTTCCTTATTGCTGATTGCCTTGACAGTCTGGAGGAGCATGGTTACGTATTTGGCACACTGCTCCTTTATTAATCGTCTGATGTCTTCCTCACGGCTAGATTGGGATTATAGCTTTCAGAAAAGTACACCATGGAGGTGCGATGCCCTTCCTATCATACATGCTGTCAACATGATTTATCGCTGGTGAAGTTCATTTTGATTCCCTGGTTAAGGCAGTGTTTGCCAGTAAAGTTCTGCTTATAAAGTTCTCTCCTTCCTCCTCCTCATACTCTATTCATTGGAAGTAAATCACTACAGGCAGCCCACACTCCAGGGACTGGGGGGATTAAGTTACAACTCCTCGAGGATAGTATCTACATAAGCTATTTGGAAATCTGCCCTATGTGCTTATTTATTTAATCACACATTTGCATTCATAGGGATTCATATATATTTGTTTTATAGTTTACTACTGCTTATTTTGTTACTACTCTCATTCCAGCTTCAGTCATCATGAATTCTATCAGGTGAGGTCCTTTGTCCTTTTGATGTGCGTCTATTCTTTTGGTTTTTGAGCACTTCCGTACTTTCTGGCAGGGCTCCCCAGCTGGCACTCGTGGGTAAAGAACCTGCCTGCCAATGCAGGGCATGTAAGAGATGAGGGTTCAATCCCCGGCTCAGAAAGGTCCCCTGGAGAAGGAAATGGCAACCCACTCCAATAGTCTTGCCTGGAAGACTCCATGGACAGGAACCTGGCAGGCTACAGTCCATGGGGTTTCAGAGTCAGACACAACTGTGCAACTAACACACACACAAACATACTCTCTGGCACTATAATATGCTCCAGGTATACCTTGAATTTCCTTGCTTCCATCCTGTAATCAGCCATTTCTCTAAAGAACTTTTTTTCCTTTGCTGGAGAATCAAGATCTGGGCACTAAGCGGGCTCAGTGCTCCTGGGTGCCACTGCTTTCCGCTCTCTCAGCAGACAGAGTTAGTAGGTACATGCACGCATACTGACCCAAGTATACGTGTCTACAACTGTTTCTCTATCTATCCATCTGTATCTGTTGTCTGTCAATGAGATGAACGTGTGAAGTGTGAAAGTCGCTCAGTCGTGTGTGACTCTTTGCGACCCTGTGGACTCCTCTGTCCATTGAATACTCCAGGCCAGAATACTGGAGTGGATAGCCTTTCCCTTCTCCAGGGGACCTTTCCAACCCAGGAATCAAACCCGGATCTCCCACATTGCAGGCGGATTCCTTACCGTCTGAGCCACCAGGGAAGCCGCAGTGAGATGAATAAGTATTTACACTATTGGGGGAAAAAAAGGGCTAATTTAAAAGTTTAAAAGCTTGGGGCTGGTGCATGGGGATGATCCAGAGAGATGATATGGGGTGGGAGGTGGGAGGGGGATTCAGGATTGGGAGCTTGTATACACCCGTGGTGGATTCATGTCAATGTATGGCAAAACCAATACAGTATTGTAAAGTAAAAAAAAGTAAAAATAAAATTTAAAAATAAAATAAAATAAAAAAATAAAAGTTTAATTTGTAGGCAAATCTTTGGAGGTTTTGGGCATACAAATTTACACTAAGTAATAATGAGTATTTACTAAGTGCTTACAGTGTGCCAGGTATTCTCCTAAAAGCTTTGCATGTAGGATCTCACATAGTCCTCACAATAACCTCATGAGATAATAACTAATGTTATCTCCGCTCTTCGGGTGAGTTAGGTCAGTCCATATGAAAACCGTGAGTGATTAACAGAAAACAGAAGAGTGCGCAAGTCGTATGCTCAGAGCAAACCCAGACTGAAAGAGGAAGCTCAAGTCAGGGGTGGCGCCAGTTCAGGAAGGAAACGGGCACTACAGAGGCTCCATCCGCGTGAAGCAGCGCCGCCTGTTCCGCACATAACCTCACTTATGGAGCCGATTTGGGGAAAGACAAAAAGACTCAGCACGTCTTAATTGCTGACTGGAATGGGGAAACCAGGGACACAGTGAAAAGAAATACTCCAGTGTTTCAAGTTTGAGCAACCAAAAGTAAAACTAAAAGAAATACAGAAATGAGGAAGCGAAACTGATTTTATATAAAAAAGAAAAAGCATGTGTCAGACTTCAGAGTTGTTGAATCTGAGATGTCAGAGGAACAACAGTTAACTGGAAATGTCCAACAGCTTAACTACGGCTTACTAGTTAAAGCAGAAATGAAAATCTACAATTATGTCTCTAACAGGGATAAATGGAGCTTCCAACAGTTAGTAAGAATTCTGTAAAAGGAGAATTGAGAGAGAGCAGAAACCCAACTACAGTCGCATAAAACGGTCTCAGTTGTCTTTTGTCTGTGGTTCATACAAACAGATGTTTCCCGGGGCTTCTGCTCCCACACCAAGCATCAGACCATGAAACATACGCTATGGCCTTTCGCTGTTCAGTTGCTAAGTCGTGTCTGACTCTTTGCAACCCCACGGACTGTAGCATGCCAGGCTTCTCCATCCTTCACTATCTCCCTGAGTTTGCTCAAACTCACATCCGTTGAGTCGGTGAAGCCATCCAACCGTCTCGTCCTCTGTTGCTCCCTTCTCCTCCTGCCCTCAGCCTTTCCCAGCATCAGGGTCTGGGTCACTGGAGAAGGACCCAGTGGTCCAGGGAGAAGTGAAGTGAAGTCTCTTAGTCGTGTCCGACTCTTTGCGACCCCGTGGACTGTAACTTACCAGGCTACTCTGACCATGGGATTTTCCAAGCAAGAATGGTGGAGTGGGTTGCCTTTTCCTTCTCCAGGGGATCTTCCTGACCCAGGGATCGAACCCAGGTCTCCTGCATTGCAGGCAGATGCTTTACCATCTGAGCCACCAGGAGGTCCAGGGAGAAGGGGATGGCAAACCACTTCAGTGTTCTTGCCCTGAGAACCCCATGAACGGCATGAAAAGACAAAAAGACATGGTCTTTTGACCAAGATCAAATGTAGTATGGGGGCTTCCCAGGTGGAGTAGCGTCAAAGAATCCATCTGCCAACACAGCAAACACAAGAGATGCAGGTTTGATCTCTGGGTCAAGAAGATCGCCTTAAGTAGAAATGGCAACCCTGTCCAGTATTCTTGCTGAAAACTTCCATGGACAGAGGAGCCCAGCAGCTTACAGTCCATGGGGTCACAAAGAGTTGGGCATGACAGACTGAGTGAGCACACAAACAGCAATATCCTATTTTGCCCAAATCCATACATTCTAGGTTTTCAATAAATGGGAAGCATCTTTTTTAATTTCTGGCCACACCACATGGCATTTGGCATCTTATCTCCCCAACCAGGGACCGAATCTGCACCCCCTGAACTGGAAGTTCAGCGTCTTAACCACTATGCCACAAGGATGTCCCTGAACTGGAAATATCTTGAATGGAAATATTCAGGATCTCAGAATCCTCATGATGTTTGTATCTCTTGGTATTAGCTTCATGATAACATCATTTCACAAAACAAATATGATATGCATAAATCTAAAAAGAATTTATGTTTGACTCTTCTTACGTAATAGTACACTTTATAACAATTTCAATTCATTTCTAATAATCTAGTCTATAAGATATAATGTTTGGGATCTGTCTAAATATAACCCAGACTTGACAGAGTAGAGTGAATATAGATCAGACAAAATTAACCATGAGTTAATGGTTTCTGAAGCTTGGTGACGCTTACAGAGGAGTTCATCACACTATATAGGTTTGAAAATATTCACAACAAAATATTAAAAATAATCTATTCTAATGCTCTCATTTTACTTATTAAGAAAATTATCCAAGATAAAACATGATGAACTCCTGGTTAGTAGAGGAGCTAAACTGTAATTCAAGATTATCATATCAAAATGCAAATCATTTTCTAGGAATAAAAAAATAGAAATAACAACAACAAAAAAAACAGAAACAGGAAAGAAAACCATGTATTTTTAAAAGTAAGTAAGTCTCTGTGTTGACTTAAGATTTTAAAAAATAATAATAAAGACTAAATCCTTACCACTCCTATGCCTTCAAAAGCAAATACAGCAGTACCAAAAAAGAGGGGGTATTTTTTCCAACCAGCCACTATTGGAAGGTTGTGGAGATCTGGCATATTCTGGAGAAAGAAAGAAAAAATAAGTTACTTACTTGTTTGAAACAATTTAAAGCAGAAGAGTAAAATCATATACTTATGAGCTTCACACTAGCAAATGTAGGTTATAAATGTGAATAATTCTTTCAAGAAAAAGTTTAAGCATCCTATGTTAAAGGTAGCCAAGCTGTTAGGATTTTACTGCCAGAGGCAATTGTCTCCCTCGAGCCCACACGTTCCAGCTGAGCTGAACGCTCCTGATTACCTGCTTCCACCTGTAAGGCCCAGGCTGTTCTCACTGGGCAAGGCTCCTGCCACCGCTGGAAACGCGCGAGCATATTCATCATCTGAGCTGAGAGCTGTACAATCAGCTACCAACCACTGCCGGCAGTATCCAGTGGAGCTTGTCCCCGCTCTCCTTTCATTGCTCTTCTGGTTTCTGAGACTGCCCAGCTCTGGCTCTCTGCCTCATCACCCTGCGTGGCTCCCTAGCTCCAGGCTTCAGTGTTTTACTGTTTGACCTGACGATTGCCATCACCCTTATTATTTGTGCAGAAGCCTTGACTCTGGCTTCGATGACTTGGTGCTGATTCATACAGCCTTGTTCCAACCCTCACTATCTGGAAACTTGCAATCTGCATATCCTGTTCAAGATGTCTGGGTCCAAAGTGGCTACTTCCTCCAGCTACCCCAAGTCTCCTCACCACCCTGTGTTCTCTGCCTTACCAGACTGGAAGTGGAATTCGAGGCCGATGTAAAGCATGAACAAAGACACTGAAGTGCGACAGCACAGGGATAATTGGGGAAATAAGAGAGGTCTAGAAAAACTTTATTTTCTTGGGCTCCAAAATCACTGCAGATGGTGACTGCAGCTGTGAAATTAAAAGACGCTTGCTCCTTGGAAGGAAAGTTATGACCAACCTAGACAGAACACTACAAAGCAGACACATTACTTTGCTGACAAAGGTCCACCACCTAGTCAAAGCTACGGGTTTTCCGGTAGTCATGTGCAGATGTGAGAGTTGGACCATAAAGAAATCTGAGCGCCAAAGAACTGATGCTTTTCCAACACTGTGGTGTTGGAGAAGACTCTTAAGAGTCCCTTGGACTGCAAGGAGATCCAACCAGTCAATCCTAAAGGAAATCAGTCCTGAATATTCATTGGAAGGATTGACGTTGAAGCTGAAACTCCAATACTTTGGCCACCTGATGCAAAGAACTGATTCATTGGAAAAGACCCTGAAGCAGGGAAAGGTTGAGGGCAGGAGGAGAAGGGGACGACAGAGGATGAGATGGTTGGATGGCATCACCAACTAGATAGACATGAGTTTGAGCAAGCTCCGGGAAGTGGTGACGGACAGGGAAGCCTGGCATGCTGCGGTCCATGGGGTCGCAGAGTCGGACACGACTGAGCGACTGAACTGAGAAAACGTGAAGCACAAGTAGAACCGTGTGACATGATGGTGCTACATGACTAAAAACATGTTAGGATCAAAATGGAAAATTAAAATGTTTGGATTGCTGGATGATACTAAACTGTCCTTCAAGGCTCACAAGTTTCCCTCTACCTAAGGAACATACATTTCTGCTCCACTGACTCCTAGATGTCCAACTAAGGGGTCAGGAATTCTAGAAAATCTTATGAGGTCTTCCTGCCTCTCCCCTTCCACTCACATATGCTAAAACAACGAGTCCACAGGCTTTGGAATTCAGACAAGGCAAAAAAGAGACAGAGACTCATCATAAGAGAATTCATCATGGACTGCTAATGGAGATTTAAGGACAACTACTTTGGCAGCAATGTCTAAAAAGTCTAATTGCATCAGAAAAGAATAAAACAAGGATTCTCTACCTTTTTTTGAGTCACTGGCCCCAGTGAGAGATGAAAGCTATACAGCTGCCCAGTGGAAAAAGCACATATACATACAGAAACACCGCTGCTGCCGCTGCTGCTGAGTCACTTCAGTCGTGTCCGACTCTGTGCGACCCCAGAGATGGCAGCCCACCAGGCTCCCCCGTCCCTGGGATTCTCCAGGCAAGAACACTGGAGTGGGTTGCCATTGCCTTCTCCAATGCATGAAAGTGAAAAGTGAAAGTGAAGTTGCTCAGTCGTGTCCGACTCCTAGCGACCCCATGGACTGCAGCCTACCAGGCTCCTCCGTCCATGGGATTTTCCAGGCAAGAAACACTAAATCTTATAAATAATTTTAAGGGATTTGCAGATCCCTTGGATCCCCTCAACAGATTATTTTAAGGAAACTGAGTTAAGTATCTCCAGACTACTGATGATGAACTCCGTTGTGGTTACTGCAGAAAGAGATTACAGCCCAGGGCAGTGTCAGTGAGCTGAAGCAGTGGCAGCAAATAAAGCTTCAGGCGTGAAAGAAAATCATTACATCACAGCTAGACTCCCATCTCCTATGATTGGTTTAAGTCTTAAAGGAATAAACAAAACACTGGTGAGTTCTTTATTTCATGTTAGGCAGTGTACTAAGGCAGGGTCCTGCATCTCACAACTCTAGTAGGGCAGGCATTACTGCCTTCTGAGGCAATGCCATACAGCTCAGAAGCATACTGACCAAGATTCAAAACCAGATCTGACTACAAAGCCTATGCTTTCATCCTCTATGCCATATACTTCTTCAGCTAAGCAGTATCCCCCCAAATAAAACCTGATTATGTGTCCTAGGTGACACATAGGACGTCGGATCTTTACTTATCATCACTTTTACCTCTAAAGTAAAAATAAAAAAAGTTTACTTGTTAAAAAACATACAACACAGTTAAAAACATGTTATACTTACCCTAACAACGTACTGATAAATTATCACAAGACTGATAGCCATGGATATGTTGGCAAGGAATGAAAGCACAAACAGATTCTTGAGCTCACGAATGAAGACCAAAAGAATTAAAAATGGAAGAAAGCAAAGCATATATATTCTTAGGTCAATACTTCTTCTCTCACATGGACTTGATGAATTGGTACTATTCAAAACAAACACTTTACTCTCCAGGAACCCTTCATGAACCTATACAGGATTACCAGGAGAATAAGGAAGAGGGAAGACAAAAACTTCCATTAACTTATAAGCATGGAGAAATATAAAGAAAACTATGATCTATATACACTCTATGATAAATTCCTTTGCAATAAATAAAATACATAGTTTCAAGACAATCTAGCAACCTAGAAATATATATATATATATAATTTAAGGATAATTAAAATAGTTTTCTTTGCAAAATAACTTTATCATACTGTGAAAACAAGGTTCACTAGAAACTTATGAGGACAGACTTGCTAATCCATTTTGAAGCTTTGTGACTGTGATGCTCGTGATGCCTGCAAAGGCTCAATCTGCTTCTGAGATAATCAAAAGTAGAAGTATGCTTGTCTAGAATGGCCACTGAGTAGTCTATTAACACACTTTTTTCGAAGCAGAAAACAATCTCCAAGTGCCTTTTAGAAATGTACAGTAATCAAAATGAAACTCAGAAATCAGAGCCCAATTTTAAAGGTATTCTATAAAGCAACTGTTGATGAATTAGTATCACTGTCAATAAATATTTATTAAAAATCAGTTATCTGTGTGCTAGACAATAAATTTTTGTCAGAGCAAAAAGCTTCTATAAGATAAACCAACTCTACCTCAAAATTTATTCAGCTGTTTCTATAAACCAATATTTAGCTTCCAAATGAGAGTCCATAATTTATAGGCTCCATATATTAAAAATTGTCTCTCATTCAATTAATCAAATAGTCCAACTTACAAAAATAGAAATGAAATTATAGAGGACTTTAAAAATAATCTTAAAAACTCACAGAAGAGGCAGATCATACTAAAATAAAAATATCAGTGAAAATCTATTTGCCCCAAACACTGTACCCTCCTTTGAACATAATGACATTATCACGTCTCTGGATATATAAATTAAGAAGCAAAACTTATAGTAGTGACAGCAAGTATTTTCTGAGTATTTTGTATGTGTTAGGTACTGCACTTTACTCTCCAGGAACCCTTCATGAACCTATACAGGATTCCCAGGAGAATAAGGAAGAGGGGAGGAAAAGACTTCCACCAACGTACGCCCATGAAGGAGAAATATAAAGAAAACTGTGATTTATATACACTGTGTCAAGGGCTGAGCTAAATACTTGATACGCAACATCTCATTTAACCCTCAAAACAACTCTCTGAGGTGCGTGGTAATATTAATTTCCATTTCATAGTTGAGGAAACTGAGGTTTAGGGGAAGTAAAAAAGAAAAATCTATATAATATCAAGTCAGGAAGTGGTGGTTCTAGGATTCAAGCCCAGGTCTGAGACCCAAGAATCTAGCGTGTGACAGGTACACGTTCATCGGATCAAAACGCTGCAAGCCTTAAGGAGGGGCCTGCCCAAGGAGCCCCTGGTCCCCTCCGTGACATTTCTCTCCCCTGAAATGCAGGACTAGGAGGCCAACAAGTCAGAAGTACAGAACAAAGTTCTGACATGATTAATAATGCAGGGGGTTAATTTTACCCTTACCCACAATAAGTAATGTTTAGTGTCACTACAAATGTACCTATCATCTTAAATTGCAGGGACTATACCTACCAGTTTTAAGTTATGTTGGCAACTTATAACTCATACTGGACTAGCAGACTCTCAGGTTATGCCAGGTACCATTTAAGAAATGCACAGCTCTCATTTATCTTATAATTGGCCATTAAAACTTCCTATTTTATCTTCTATAACTTGAAATAGAAGCAACATTGATTGTTTACATCACTTGGCGTTTAAGAAGATATTTTATTTGCTGACCCGATTTTCTCTGTCATCAAATTATTTACAGCCAAATACTTCTGAAGTACAGGTATTCAAAGAAATACCTCCCATAATCAAGATGAGGTAATGATAGAGTTAAGCTCTATCAAGGATTCCTGGCAAGAGAAAAGTAATCATATAAAAGGGTTGTTTGAGTCATTAGGTGCTTGGGAATTTTACATCAATTCTATCACAAACCTCTCATAATAGTTTAGTATTCTTTCGCAGAAAGACGGTTATAAGAAATTCTCAAGATTGAAAAATAAAGTAAAATAAAAATATCGATACATACCCAGAGCAAGATTCAGGTAAACATTTGAGTCCTTCGGTGCCCTCTAGAGACAGAGATTGGCTATCTAATAGGACTTCCTACGCTCTCACATGTTTACCAAAATGCAAAACACTGAAATAAATATTATAAGATAAAATTACTAAATTCAGTTGCTTCCAGTAGAGCTCAAATTTACTAAATTCTACAGTTTATTAACTTTTCAATTCAGTGATTTAATGGTTAAAATTCCAAAGGCAGATGATGTTCTTCAGCAAAGCTATAAGGTGGAATTAAAGCTATAATATGCTACATTTGCATACTGCATATAAAATGCATAATGCATTGTATAAAGGCTTTCACAAACCTTTCATCAGCTGAGCCTCACAATAAGGCTATGAGGAACATGGGGAGATTTTGCTATTGTTCCTATTTTACAAATGAGGAAATCGAGGTTTGACCAGGAATAAGGGGGTCTTACCCGAAGTGTAAGTTAAACTTGAGAGCATGCACCTGAATTCAGATCTTCTGACTCTGACGTCCATGGGCTTTGGTATCACAACATTTTTTTTTCTCTGAATGTAACAGCCCTTCCCTCTTCTTCATGCCCACATACACTACTTTGTCCATCTGACCTTTTCTTGAGCATTTTAACGTAAGATCAGCAAGAAGCTACTATAACCACGATGGACCAGCATCACTGGAAGCGCCACAGTACCTCACCCCTGCCAACTGTCCACAGTGGCTTAACGGGACCAAGAACAGCCACGCAGCAGCTACACAGCAAGAGACGCACAAGTCCATATGGGAACTAAACTCTTAATTCTTTGGTTCAGTGTAACACTGAACCTTCAGTTTTAGGCAGATCAAGGTGGTAATAACCTTACAGGTTTAAACTGTGAAAGTAGTAGCAATTAGTATGGTTTAATCAACCTGTGTGTCTTTTACCGGAGACTGCTCTCAAATGTGAGGACGCTGCTGCAGAGAGGGGCAATCTCTGACGATGCTGTTTCAGTGATCAGACTGCTGATTCAGTCTGCTCTCGAAGGTGAGGAGCCTAGCATTGCTTTCAACTTTTCTCACATCTGCCTCAATGTCTTTTTCCATACTGCTCTTTGGGCTGCAAAAGAACTTTCATCTTTCTATCAACTGCAAGCTTCTCCTTACCTTCCAGAGAGTCACTTTTTCTACCTGGTCTTATGATGTGTGCAAATGAGTTAAATTCTTCCATTCAACTTTGGAGGCAACTGATAACATTTCATTGGAGAAAGTCACCAATCCTGAGCTTACAGATATTTATTTTATATACTTATATAGTCTGTCATACACACACTCACAACTAAAGTCAGACAATGCCCTGCCCTAGGAAGAGCAGTAGTGTGGCAGCTGTATGAGGCATTTAGGTTGCTGCCTAACTCACATGACCCGGGGCACATTGCTCATGCTCTGTGAGACTCTCTATCCTCATTCATAAAATGAGCATAAGACTTACATTACAGTGCAGTTGCAAAAATTAAAGGATACGTATCACAGTTTATAAATATAGGATCATAAAGCATTATGAGCATTATCTATAACTTTAGGTCAAGCTTGTTGGTAGCTCTCTTAGGGGATGATAGGAAACATTCACTACTACCAGGCTGTACACTCCCAGAAAGGCACCATTTCCACTATATTCTGTGTAAATGACTGCCAAAATGGGTTATCTTATCTTGACATTAAATAGCCTCTTAACTGAGTCAGTAATCCTAAAACTATATGACTTGAAGAATTAAATACTTGTAAAATCAAAAGCATCATCAATGATGAATAATGCTGATAAAGGCATCAACTCTCTTATTTATAAAAGAATGACTCAGTGACCCTTTCCACCATTAAAAATCTAAGAGGAGGGCTTTATCAAACTATGGCTCCCAGACCAAAACCTACCATCTATTTTTGCAAATAAAATTTTATAGGAATATAGCCATATATAACATATTATTGTCTACAGCTGAGTTGAGATAGAGATCATATGGCCTGCAAAACTGAAAATACTTACTATCTAGCCCTTTACAAAAAATGGTTGCCAAATCTTGGTCTAAATATAAAATGAAGTTATCTTACACTTAGAAAAGTGAGTCAAATATATACTTGAAAGTGAAAGTGAAAGTAGCTCAGTCATGTCTTTTTGCAGTCCATGGAATTCTCCAGGCCAGAATACTGGGATGGGTAGCCTTTCCCTTCTCCAGGGGATCTTCCCAACCTAGGGATCGAACCCAGGTCTCCTGCATTGCAGACAGATTCTTTACCAGCTGAGCCACAAGGGAAGCCCAAATATATACTAGGTATAGAGATTCTTTAGAATACATATTCACATGATTTTGCACTAAAATACCTACAGAAGTACTTCGATTACTGAGTAATGCCCACTATTGTACCATGCACATGTGGATAATTAATAACCGTTATTGATTAAAATAACTAAATAAAAACATATGGTAAAGTAAGAATAATACAGGCCAACTATCAGTTAAAGCACATAAAGAAATGTACTTTGGCATTGTGCTAAAAGGAGAGCTTTTTTTTTTATTTCAGTGCTTTGCATGTTTGTTTAAACTGATAGTCTCTACCAAGACTGCAAACCATCTATGTTTGATGCCATATCTAAATATGATGCCATAACTGTGGCATCAGAAGAAAATGATTTCAAAAACTGGAGAAAAACACTTACTTGTTTCACATTTTCAGCTAAGAAGACAATATACACACTACAGAATCCCAGCTGTGTTATCACCAGAAAAAAGTCAACCACATTCCTAAAAAGGGACACCCACAAATAAGTATTAGTAAGAGCTGAAGAAATGTCAATATATTTTTTCCCTTTTAACTAATTTAAATATTTCATAATGTCGTTGTTGTTCAATCACTAAGTCACATCCAATGCTTTGCAACCCCATGGACTGCAACACACTAGGCTCCCCTGACCTTCACTATCTTCCTGAGTTTGCTCAAATTCATGTCCACTGAGTTAGTGATGCTATCTAACCATCTCATCCTCTGTCGCCCCCTTCTCCTTTTGCCTTCAATCTTTCCCAGTAACAGGGTTTTTTTCCCAAAGAATTGGCTCTTCACATCAGGTGGTCAAAGTATTGGAGCTTCAGCATCAGTCCTTCCAATGAACCTTCAGGACTTATTTCCTTTAGGATTGACTGGTTTGATATCCCTGCAGTCCAAGGGACTCTCAAGAGTCTTCTCCAACACCACAATTCGAAAGCATCAATTCTTTGGTGCTCAGCCTTCTTTATGATCCAAGTCTCACATCCAGACACAACTACTAGAAAAACCATAGCTTTGACTATATGGACCTTGTCAGCAAAGTGATGTCTCTGCATTTTAATATGCTGTCTAGATTTGTCACAGCTTTTCTTCCAAGGAACAAGTATCAGTCACCATCTGCAGTGATTTTGGAGCCCAAGAAAATAAAATCTGTCACTGCTGCCACTTTTTTCTATTTGCTTAAAATATTTATTATCTACAAAGAGCATATATTTATGATCTGCATATCACTAGACTATCATTGAGCAAAAAAAGTTATAATACTTAAAAGTTCCCAATTTTCCCATTATTTACTTCTGAAATTCAACAGATTAATGAGTATCTATCTATAAAGTGATTTCATGAAAACATTTAATCAATTATATTAAGCCCATCTCTTCTGTTTCTCCAGATCTTTTTCAGATCAACCCAGTGTACTGCTGCTGCTGCTAAGTTGCGTCAGTCGTGTCCGACTCTGTGTGACCTCATAGATGGCAGCCCACCAGGCTCCCCCATCCCTGGGATTCTCCAGGCAAGAGTACTGGAGTGGGTTGCCATTTCCTTCTCCAGTGCATGAAAGTGAAAAGTGAAAGTGAAGTCGCTCAGTCGTGTCCGACTCTTAGCGACCCCATGGGCTGCAGCCCACCAGGCTCCTCCATCCATGGGATTTTCCAGGCAAGAGCACTGGAGTGGGGTGCCACTGCCTTCTCCAACCAAGGGTATTTCCCAGCAAATAGGATGAGCATGTTCCCTACCATCCAAATCACTAATAAGAAGATGAAATGGAAGGGGACTGGGAGCATGGCCCTTACCATTCTACAGAGACCTCTCCAGGTGCTTACCTCTCTGCACACTTTTTTAGGTACTCTAAACAATTCCAGCCACATAACACAGCGGGTATGGAAGTGGGGAAGGGAAATCACTGGCCAAATTAGCATTATTTGGGTATGATTATAATCAAGTTAAGTCTGCCTACATATTATTAGTATACAGTCCATACCTCTGCCTATTGTTCTGGGAACAGTGAGCTTGCACTTACTAATTCATTATAGTCTCTTGTTTGACCATTAATGTCAAGGTATCAAGTAGTCTAGTCTAAAAGTCAACAAACCCTCCTCCTCCCGTGTGAAGTTGGAAGGGCCCTTGCCTATTTTCATTCTTGCCATAACTCTCTTTCTTCACGGTTCTTCAGGGAGCCCATGTGTAAATAATCGTGGTACCTTGAAATGAATCCAAACTCCTTCTCTCTGATGAATTAAGTATTTCTTTAAGATCTCTTCACTCACCTTTAATTTTAGTACCCTTTACCAACAATCATCGCAGTAGCTTCTGTCTGAAAGCCATTCTTTTAGACAGGAAAAGCAGATAAAGCTGCCTTTAGACTGGCAGGAGGAGGAGGAAGACGGGGTCCTGGAGGCAATCCCCAGGGCGCTGGGCTCTGCTTCCTTCCTTCTCCCGCACAGTCTATCAGGCCGGAAACTCTGAGCAGCTCACAGACACATCTAACGTCCTGAAAATCAAACCATAAACCACTCTACTAATACCATCCTTTTCCTTCTTTTAACTTCCACCACTTTTCCTTCTTTTAACTTCCACACACACATTATTTGTACCCTGGTTAGCATGCTGTAAACTGCCTATGCTTATTTTCCAGTCCTGTGTTCACCTGATTTTGATTAGCTATGTCTGACAACCATAAAGTTACATGTAAACTCTACAATGATCAAAACAACATTATATTAAAATACATACTTCAGATGTCTTATGAGTATGGGCTAAACACTACAATTTTATTTGAAATAGAGATTGCAACATTTTTCTTGCCTTTTTTCCTTAAAAATTATCGAACATGATTATGTCATAGGTTAGCTAGACACTTTATAAATATCATTTTATTTCAACTATTATTATAATTCTGTGAAGTATTATTATAAACTCACTTGATAGTGAAAAAACTCAAATAAAATAAAAATTCTTTGACCCAGATCATAAATTTGTAAAATGATAGAGCTGAAATTTGAACCCAAGTCCATTTAACTCTAAAACTTATGTTTCCCCCAATTTTATTATACTTCTATTAATGTGCTTTATCAGATTAACATACGTACACTGATAACTATATATTAATAACATAGCAAGTACTTACCGCCCCCATGCTGATTGCTTCTGCAGACAACTCCAAGGACTTACTTCCATTGCAAAACTCACAGTGTCACTATACCCTAATGTTGACTTTTTAAACCTGAAATTTAATGACATACATGCATATGAAAAAGAAAAATTTTAAACTGTTCCATAAATCCATTTCTTGAAAAGAACATCAATAAATGGGCTATATACTGACAGAGGAGTTTTTGAAATTTGGAGATTTCCATATTTCTAAAGACTTCTCATGAAATTTAAAGTTTTTATATATCTTTTTAACCAATATATTAGTTTTAACCCACTGTTAAAGTTTATATATTTGTTAAATTCATATAATATTTGTGTTTCACTGATTTAAATATTTCAATTATCTAAAAACATCAACTATACTCTTCATGCCTAAACTATTCCATTCTTATAACAGCATTATTTTTAAAAACCCATAATATACTGTCACATATTTAACCATCTAATAGCCACATTCTCACTTCTATTTTTTCAAGTATACAGTGTTATTTAAAGATCATAAATGACCTGCCTAAAGTTTTAAGAACATTTAGCAACAACAAAAGTGAGTTAAAGTTAGAATATTAGTTTGCCAGAATAGACAATGTTTGTTTAAAAGTTGGTTCACTATCCAATAGAAACATTTTGATACAAAAATAAAACAGAGTATTATTTTACTATCTACCAACCCACATATCAGCAAAAGAGCATAAAAGGTCTTATACTCAAAATGAAATTAGCAACAAATGACCATTATTATTTAAGTAGTAGCCCTGCTGCCTCCTTTAGCCCCATATATCTTCCCTGAGTTTTTTCATTTATACTATATTAAAAAAATTTGATTTCACTACTTTTAAAAGAAGTATATTTATGCTGACCAGATTTCAATCATATAAAATGCTACCTTTTTCCATAATCATTCTCTTAGAATTGTCTATGTTAATAGATTATAGGCAATACAATGTATAGTTGCAAAGCACAGTAGAAATATAAGACTATCTTATCCTTTAAAAACTATATAGCTTTAAAATAAATTAAATAGACTTAACAAATTCACATTTACCTCTGACATAGAAAGTGACTGCAACGTACCAAAATGTGCATACAGTGAACAGAAATAATTCCTATAAACACAAGGCTGATTGGTCCAAGCTGTGGGAAAAACATAAGTTTTAAATATTTAAGTTTAATAAAAATTAAATTATCTTATAAACAATGAAATACAGACTATTAATTGTCACTGACAAATTTTAGACAAAATGATTAAAGAATCATTTGCATAATAGAAATTAATGGACTTGATACAGAAAGAATTTAGTAATATTTAAGACAACCACATATGATTATCAACTTGACTATCCAAACTTATGAATGTAGAATATAGAAACGCAACACAATAGAATAGAATACAGTGTGATATTTAACATCAGATGGCAAATCTGTGACAACTGGTATCCCATCATTAAAAGTATACGCAACCATAAAACATTATCTAAGTTACTAAAAAGCACTGCATTATCTGGGAGCGTAGGCAATCTACTTCTGTGTATCCCTTGTTGAGAATCACACCTGAGAAACTGTGCCTAGAAAATAATTATTTGAAAAAGTGGTACATAAAAATTTCAAGTATTCATTCACTAAAATTAAAGTGATGCCTAGATTATTGACAAAGTATTGCCAAAGTTATTTTTATAATGAGAAATTTTTCAGTTTCTCTAAATTAGGATGGACGAAGTCCAAAATGATAGTTAAAACTCTTCTTAAGAAAATTCATCAGTTAAAAAATGTTAAATACAATTTCATTAGTTCATAACTGAATACTCCCCTATCAGGATTCTCTATAATTACAATAATTGGTTCCAACAAACTCTTTGAATATTTGTTTTCAAAAGATATTGTTAACTTTTTTTTAAATTATTATTCTTAAAACCTGAAAACTATATATTTTATTTGGAATCTAAAAAACTATAAAATTTCACCAATACTAATACTCTATAAATATATCTGTTGCTATGAATGTATCACCTAAATTCCTGAAAATCCAAAAGGCTAATAAGATCTAACTATATCTGGAAAAATCAGATACTGATTTAGGATCTGTCAAATATTGTAAACAAGTAATTAGGTAGAAATGAAAAGAGTAATTGATTCTCATTTTTAGTTAGATATTATCATAGTTCATATAATTTTAACAACAGTAGCTAAACGATTATCTAGTTGTCACCTGACCAGGTTATATTTGACTAAGCTAGATGTTAACTTGCTCTAATTTTTGCTGTAAATTAAGATTGATAACTGTATTTTAACTAGAGATTACAAAGATGAGTCTTACCACTATGCCTGCATTTTTTATTGCTAGTGGAAGTCCTAAAAGACCAGTTCCAATATTTCCTTTAAGAAGATGAATAAGAGTTTGTACAAATCTGAAAAGTAGAAGTTGTAAGAATTAAACATTTTAGAACAAAAGCTATTAAAATTACATGACCATGGTTTTAACATCAGAAGGGAACTAAAAATTTATCTAGGCAAGGAATCAAACTAACATTTCCATGTGACCAGAAGCTAAAGAAGCCAGAAGTTATATCTGGTTCAAGTACTACCTTTGCACTTTAAAAGCAGAATACAGAGGGTTATTATGGAGATTAAATGAGTTAAATGAAAGTATTTTTGTACATGTTAAAGTAATAAGGGAAAGGCAATTTTCTCATAAGATTCTTTGCTGCTATGATATTCAGAACAAGGCTGAATATTATATACGGCTAAGCTGGTAAGACAGCAATTTATTGCACTATGCGATCATGACATTAAACATAGTCTATGATTATCAACCTCAGAGGACGTTAATTAAAAGAAAAAATACAATTTCTAAAACTGTGTATATCATCAAGTAAGATAAATACTAATCAGCTTTTATAATCATGAACTCCCAAGGGATTTCACCTAAGAAAGCATTCCAAGAGGCATTTGGAGAGTCTCTTGGCCAAGAAAACACAAATTAAACTAGGAAGAAGGGCACAAATTTTTAATTTTGAAAAAAAAATGCTTATCTAAAGTTTTTATTAGTTTATACTATTCATCTTTGGTCAATAAAAATGTTACTTTGCTTAACTGTCAAATTATCATTAGAATAATAAGTTATTCAAATCTATTAATGATGACAAAATAACAAAAAAGATTTTTAAAATATTCCACTGCTTTCCTGAGACCATGACTGTTTCACACCATTCACTCAACATAAAGAACTGTTTACTGCCTACTTCCCAGAGTCTAACTCCTAAACATTGCAGAAGCTCCATCTCTGGAAATTCTATTCCCCTCAATCCAATCCCCCTACTTTCAAGATTCATAGCATTTGATATGTATTATCATGTAGTGAGGGGGCTTCCCTTGTGGCTCAGCTGGTAAAGAATCCACCTGCAATGCGGGAGACCTGGGTTCGATTCCTGAGTTGGGAAGATCCCCTGGAGAAGGGAAAGGCTACCCACTCCAGTATTCTGGCCTGGAGAATCCCAAGGACTGTGTAGTCCACGGGGTCGCAAAGAGTCAGACACAACTGAGAGACTTTCACTTTCATCGTGTAGTGATTCCTATACACTGCTCTGTAATTTAGATGTTTTTCTTCTTTCCAAAAATAGACTATGAATCTCTTGAGGGTGAGGACTATGTCTTACTCATCTTTGTGACTTCTGCAGTATCCAGTGCCTGATCTGTAGAAGATGATTACAAAATATACAGTGAATGACAAGAGAAAAAGACATTTAAACCCTAATTACTCACGAAATACCCTCTTGATCCTCAAGCTGGTGATGCTTCTGAACAGGCAGAAGCTCCTGCTCCTGTTCTTCATCCGATGTCCCATCAAAATTCTGCTCGTTTATTAAGGGCCTCATTACATCCATATCTTTAAAAAGAAAAAAAAGTGCTTCACCATCATTTTAAAAATTGAGTTAAAGCTGGTGTAAATGAAGTTTTTAATAGAAGGCCATGCAATTTTACTCTTTACTATTTTCACCCTAAGTTAATGCACATTAATACTTTTACCATATTTAGAATGCACATTAATAGTTTTGCCATATTTAGAAAGAAACAACTAGACTTTACTGCTGGTTATTTTGTTTGGACTAAGGAGTGCAAGGTGAAAAGCACTGTTAAGTATTCACTGTAACACGTTTTCTACTTTGTCTCCATGAGGTTTATAGTAAATGATGATAGAATTATGGTATGGAAAATGTGAAGAAATAATCCAATGAACTTTTATCTTTTGTTAGCGTCAAATCATACTGAGTACATAAATGGCAATCATATTTTTATCTTTTAATTAAAAAGCTTTTTAATATTGTTGTACAGTATTACATAAGTTACAGGTATATATATAGTGGTTCACAATTTTTAGAGGTTATACTCCATTTATAGTCACTATAAAATATTGGCTATATTCCCCATGTTGCATTTGGACATGCAGCTTTTACATCTAACAGTTTATACCTCTTAATCTTCTGACCCTATATTGCCCCTCCCTCTTCCCTTTCCCCACTGGTATCAACTATTTTGTCCTCTATGAGTTGGCCTTTTTGTTATATTCTCTAGTTTTATATACTTTTTAGATTCCACATATAAGTGATATCATACAGTATTTGCCTGACTTATTTCACTTAGCATAATGTCCTCCAAGTCCATATATGTTGTTGCAAATTGCAGGATTTCATTCTTTTTTATGGCTGAGTAGACTCTATTATAAATATATACCACGCTTTACACTTTCCCTTTCTGAAGATTTTCACTGTGCTTCTTCCAAGCCTCCTCCTCCCTCTCTTTTCCACAGAGACTGCTCCACTCTCCATGTTTGCAGCAGCAAAAGGATCTCTGCTGGAAATTTTCTGTTTATTTTTCTATCTACAGATTATCTGAAGTTTGTGGTATCCTTGGTCTCCTATTACTTTGTCGACTAAGGTCTGCCTAGTCAAGCTATGGTTTTTCCTGTGGTCATGTATGGATGTGAGAGTTGGACTGTGAAGAAGGCTGAGCGCCGAAGAATTGATGCTTTTGAACTCTGGTGTTGGAGAAGACTCTTGAAGGTCCCCTGGACTGCAAGGAGATCCAACCAGTCCATTCTGAAGGAGATCAATCCTAGGATTTCTTTGGAAGGAATGATGCTAAAGCTGAAGCTCCAGTACTTTGGCCACCTCATGAGAAGAGTTGACTCACTGGAAAAGACTCTGATGCTGGGAGAGATTGAGGGCAGGAGGAGAAGGGGACAACCCAGGATGAGATGGCTGGATGGCATCACGGACTCAATGGACGTGAGTCTGAGTGAGCTCCGGGAGATGGTGATGGACAGGGAGGCCTGGCGTGCTGCGATTCATGGGGTCGCAAAGAGTCGGACACGACTGAGCAACTGAACTGAACTGAGCTGGTCTCCTATACTAAAAGAATAATTTCATAGATGTGTTTTCTTGTGATCTTGTTGAATTAACAGGTTTCGGGTGAGGATATGTGGAGAGATAAGATTTAGGCAGCTGCCATTATCCTAGTGCTAACTGGAACTCAGTACAACAGGTCTTCATAAGAGTAAAGCTATGCTTTAAGATACTGGAAGATTCTTTAGCTTTGATTTTATGCTCTTTGCAATCTCAATTTCCTAACCTAAAATCAACCTGAAATTTCCAGTTATCATCAGAATAAAGAACAATCACATTCATTTAGCAATATGAACTGAAATCTGAGTAATCCCACGTCTGCAAATGTAGTATATGAAGAAAAGGATTTCTACACAAAGATGTTAATCAAAACAAAATACTTGCTGAAAATTTGGAAACAATCTAAATGTGTAACAATCAGGAAATCGATCAATTCACTAGAGCACATCCACTTTGTAAACTATGACCCTGACATTAAATTATGGCTTTCAAAGTCTGAACAAAACAGTGATAATATATCAACTGCTGAGGAAGAAAAAGCTAGATAATCACAGCATGAGTGCAATGATGTTTTAAAAGTTAAATAAAAATTTTGAAAAGGAAATAATACAAAATGTGAATAAGTTAACAAGGATAGATACAGACAACGAAAGTGTGAGTACCTTTTTCTGTCTTTCTCTGGAAAATGTAAAAAATAAGGAGAAAGTAATAAACTTGCCTTACTTTTATACTAGCCAAAGAAGCCACTTATATTTTGACAATGGAGAAACTAAAATAAAGTAGAAAGCTTCCTTTTTAAAAAATAACATAATGTTGCCACCTAAATCTATGTACTACCATATATAAGAGAGGAACAGTAACTATTTTATCCATTTCTGAGGCAGAGAGCTTATATGTATAGCACGAAACCTTCCAGAGGTTCCTATTTGCTCTGAAATAAAGTGTGGACCTTAAGCTCAAGGAAACCTGTATCTTAACTACTCTACTAGTGCTTTTCACATAGACAGCCAGTTTTTTAAATTCTTTTTTAAATCAAATAATATTTGGTCATTGTATAAAATTAGAAAATATAAAGATAAGCAAATTTTTTAAATTAAAATAACCTCGTTACCTAGAAACTACCACTGGAAACAATTTAGAGTACACACAAACAAACATGTTAATTCACTTCAGTTTATTGTCATTCAGCCCTACGGCTTTAAATACTATCTACACGTTGACGACTTCCAAATATTTATCTCCAGATCGGGCTTCTCACTAACTCTAGACATAAATCCCATTGACTACTCAACATCTGCACTTTCATGTCTAGCAGACATCTCAAACTTAGCAAGCCTCAAACTAAACTGATCTTCACCAGCAAGCCTGCTCCGCCCAGCTTTAACCATAGGAACTTGTTATCTGCATCAGGAGGCCTCTGTTCCATGACACATGGGCTCTTCCTTATGGCTGCTTGAGTATCCTCACAGCACGGCAGCTGGCTTCCCTGCAAGGAACTGATCCAAAAGACAGAGCACGGCACAGTGCCTTTCAGGACCCAGCTTTGGGGTTACTGCCACCATTTCCACGACTCCATCACCATTTCCACCGTATCTATTCACTAGAAACAAGTCACTAAATATAGCCCGCATTCAAAGGGAAGGGAATCAAGGGAATTAAATTCCTCCTCTAGAAGAGAGAAACATCAAAGAATTTGTAGACATACTATAAAACCACTGCAACATCTCAGATGATGGCAGTTTCATTCTTCCAGACATGCAGGTCCCTGGAGTTATGCTTGTCTCCTCTGTTGCACCACCACTCCACATCTACCTGTCAGGAAATCATTCTGGTTCTGCTTTATATATCCAGAGTTTGACCATTTCTCTCCATTCTCCATGCTGCTACCACACTGCTGTGAAGGACAAGTCCATCTGTTTGCTGATTTGCTGAAATAACCTGCTTCTACTTTTGCCCCCTTAAGCCTGTTCTTCACACAGCAGCCAGAGTGATCCTTTAGAATTAAAGTCAGATCATGTCTCTCCTCTCCTGAACCTTGCGTTGGCTCCCTATTTTCTCAGAGTAAAAGCCAAAGGCTTTGCATGGACGTCCACACCACTACATAATCTGGCTTTATCACCACCTTGACCATTCTGCTTCAGCTTCCTGGCCCTTCTTGCTATTTCTGTCATTACTCCAGCTGTTCTTTCTGCCTGTAATAGTCTGTCTTCAGATATCCACTTGACTAATCCCCTAATGTCTTTCAAGTCTTTGTTCAAATCTCACTGTTTCAATAAAGTCCATTTAGACCACTTTATAAAATACTATAAACTGCCGAGCCTGACAATCATTCCTGATTTCCCTTACTTTGTTCTTTTTCTCCAAAGCACTTTTAGCCTAACGTAATCATTGTGGCGCAGTGGTAAAGAATCTGCCTGCCAACGCTGGAGACGCAAGAGACTCAGGCTCGATCCCTGGGTTGGGAAGATTCCCCTGGATATTGGCAACCCACTCCAGGATTCTTGCCTGGAAAGTTTCATGGACAGAGAAGTCTAGTGGGCTAAAGTCCAGGGAGTCGCAAAGAGTCCCACACAACTGAGCAACTGAGCACACACATATACATTAACTAATAATAGTCTTGCTGTTTACTGTCTGCTTCCTCTTACTAGAATATAAGTTCCATGAGAGCAAGAATCTTGATCTGATCTGTGTTGCTCACAGATGTATCCCAAATGCCTAAAGCAGTGTCTGGGAGAAGCTCAACAAATATGTGTTGAATTAATGAACAGACATAACTTAAAAAAAAATTAAAAAAATTTTTTTCAGTTAGTAAAACTATATCTGGCAAATATCTTCCCATGTAACTTGAAATGGCTATTCAGCATATGACCATATAGCTATATCACAACTTATCTAAACAATTTCCTTTAACTGAACATTTAAATTGTCACCAGCTTTTCTCTTTTATAAATGACGTAATGAACATCTGTTGATATGTTTCATGACTTATTTCCTTGGGAAATATTTCTAGAAGTAGAAATGCTGGGTCAAACAATATGTGCATTTTTAAGGATAAATGTTACACTGCTTTTACCAGTAATGCATGAGAATACACATTTCCCGACATCCTCCCTGGGTTGGGTTATTAACGAATTTACAACAAATAAACCTGGGTTCCTATCTGGGTACTACCATTAATAAGCTTAAAATTACTGTATCTATAAAACAGGGATAATAATTACACCTACTTCACTCATCATTCTGAGAATTAAAGGAGACAAAACGTAGGAAAAACACTTACACTGCTTGACACACAGTAAACATTCAACACCGCTACGTTTATTTCTATCATTACTGGGACTTGAAAGAAATCAACTGCAAAGTGCACAGTATTAGAGGACGTCTACTTGTTACTATAATAAAGTATTTCTTTAAAGACGCAAGCAGGATTTTAGCTCCCGGACCCAGGGCTGGAACCCGTGCCCTCTGCAATGGAAGGGAGGAGCCCTAACCACTCACTCTCCAGGGAATTCCCTCAACTTCTTTTTTAATCATTTAATGATTTAACAACGAATTACAAATATTCCTAATACGATGCTTATAACTGGGAGGAACAATATTATTACTACTCCGATCTCTACTTTTGTTTTCCTTTTGACAGCGGGAAACCAGAAACAATGTGTATT
>NW_024070199.1:1192881-1236856 GCF_014754425.2 Oryx dammah | reverse complement strand
CCTCCCGCCTCCCGCCTCCCGGCCGCCGAGCATGCGCGCTGCGCGGGTGGGCCGGCCGAGCCCGCCCCGAGCGCCCGGCGCCAGGAGCCCGGCGGCCCGGAGCCCGAGCTGAGGACGGGCGCGGGCACCGGGATGGAGGCGCTTCGGGGACAACTGGGGGCAGCTCAGACCGAGCGGAGACCCGGGCCTTACGGGCCGGGGCGGGGAAGGGAGAGGCGCTCGGTCCTGTCCGACTCTGCGACCCAGCGCACTGGACGGGACATGGAACTATCCAGGCCACCATACTGGAGTGGGGACACCTTCCCTTCTCCAGGGGTTCTTCCCAACCTAGGGATCGAACCCACGGCTCCCGCACTGCAGACGGATTCTGTACAAACTGGGCCACCATGCGGGCGCGGGGAGGGTGCCTTTAAATATAACCACGAGCTTAAATTTGAGGAGCCCATGTATTTGCAAGGCTTTAGCATTCTGAATTCTTGTCTGGAAAATTCCACGGACAGAAGAGCCTGGCGGACTACAGTCCATGGGATCGCAAAGAGTCGGACACGATTGAGCGACTAACACACACACACACACACACACACACAAACACACACACACACACACACACAGCATTCTGAATTCTGTGGCTCAAAGGTAAACAATCCGCCTGCCAAGACAGGTTTGATCCCTGCATGGTGAAGAGCCACTGGAGGAGGGAATGGCAACCAACTCTATATTCTTGCCACGAAAATCCCATGGACAGAAGAGCCTGATGGGCTAAAGCCCATAGGGTCGCAGAGAATTGGACAGGACTGAGCAAGAATGCAAACAATCATTCTATAAGGCACCTTGAAGAATGCGAAGTAGGAGGCCATTTGCCCCATCCGTGTGGAAGTTCTGACCACTCCTGGGCTGTTGATCTCTCTGTGCGTCTATTTAGAGCTTTAGTGTCCCCTCAAGAAGCACTGCATTTAGTCAGTCTCACTTTAAGGGCTTTTTTTCAGTGCCCTTCACAGATGCTTACCCTTACCACAGTGCTGGAAGGAAATTAAGGTTAAGACTAATACTGATGCAGTGTCAAATATTCTTAAGCACTGTACATGGATTGTCTTCTTTTATTCAGATGATCAGCCTCTGCAATAATTCTAATGTGTTTGTCCATTTTCATGCAGGAACTAAGCACACAGAGCTAAGTAACACTTGTCCAAGGATAGAAATGTAGTAAATGGCAAATATGGACTTCCAACTGCAGCTAGAGCCGGGGCTTCCAGTATGCAAAGCTGGTCCCTCGGGACTACATCACTGATGACTAAGGTTTTTGGATTAAATAAACATAATTTTGAAGTTGTTCTTTTTATTTTCTGTTTTCTGGGTTGTTTTTTTTTTTTTTTTTTTCCTTTTTCTCCATTGTATTTCCCTAGGGTCTTCTGAGGCAAATTGATTTGTTGTTGCTGTTTTGGTAGGGAGAGGGGGGTGGGGGGTGGGCGGTGGAGGGGGCGGGGCAGTGTCTAATTTCTAGGATCACTGAGTCAGTGAGCTCTAAGGGCACTCAGGAAGGAGAACATACCTGCTATCTAGCAACCATCAGCCACTCCCTACCCTGAGCCCTGGGGGAGGACACTCAGGATGTGAAAGCAAAGGAAACTGCCCCTGTCTGCAACGGGCATATCAAAGGAATGATTTTAGAAAGCCCTGACACTTGGATCTTCCCTTACACAGAAAAGTACTAAAAGCATTAAACTTGGCCTTGGAATACAGAATGAAGCAGGGCAAAGGCTAACAGTTTTCCCAAGAGAACGCACTGGTCATAGCAAACACCCTCTTCCAACAACATAGGAGAAGACGATACACATGGACATCACCAGATGGTCAACGCTGAAATCAGATTGATTATATTCTTTGCAACTAAAAATGGAGAAGCTCTATACAGGCAGCAAAAACAAGACTGGGCGCTGACTGTGGCTCAGATTGTGAACTCCTTATTGCCAAATTCAGATTCAAATTGAATAAAGTAGGGAAAACCACTAGACCATTCAGCTATGACCTAAATTAAATTCCTTACAACTATATAGTGGAAGTGACAAATAGATTGAAGAGATTAGATCTGATAGACAGAATGCCTGAAGAACTATGGACGGAGGTTCCTGACATTGTACAGGAGGCAGTGACCAAGACCATCCCCGAGAAAAAGGAATGCAAAAAGACAAAATGGTTGTCTGAGTAGGCCTTACGAACAGCTATAAAGAGAAGAGAAAGGCAAAGGAGAAATGGAAGAGTATACCCATTTGAATGCAGAGTTCCAAAGAATAGCAAGGAGAGATAAGAAAACTTTCTTCCAGGATCAATGCAAAGAAATAGAGGAAAACAATAGAATGGGAAAGACTAAAGATCTCTTCAGAAAATTAGAGATACCAAGGGAACATTTCATGCAAAGATGGGCACAAAAGGACAGGAATGGTATGGACCTAACAGAAGCAGAAGATATTAAGAAGAGGTGGCAAGAATACACAGAAGAGCTACACAAAAGAGATCCTCTCAGCCCGGATAATCACGATGGTGTGTGATCACTCACCTAGAGCCAGACATCCTGGAATGTGAAGTCAAGTGGGGCTTAGGAAGCTAGTGGAGGTGATGGAATTTCAGTTGATCTATCCCAAATCCTAAAAGATGATGCTGTGAAAGTGCTGCAATCAGTATGCCAACAAATTTGGGAAACTCAGCAGTGGCCACAGGACTGAAAAAAGGTCAGTTTTCATTCATCCCAAAGAAAGGCAATGACAAAGAATGCTCAAACTACCACACAATTGCACTCATCTCACACACTAGCAAAGTAACGCTCAAAATTCTCCAAGCCAGGCTTCAAGTGAACTGCGAACTTCCAGATGTTCAAGCAGGATTTAGAGAAGACAGGGGAACCAGAGATCAAAGTGCCAACATCCGTAGGATCATCGAAACAGGAAGACAGTTACAGAAAAATATCTATTTCTGCTTTATTGACTATGTCAAAGCTTTTGACTGTGTGGATCACAACACACTGCAGAAATTTCTTCAAGAGATGGGAATACTAGACCACCTGACCTGCATCCTGAGAAATCTGTATGCACGTCAAGAAGCAACAGTTAGAACTGGACATGGAACAACAGACTGGTTCCAAATCGGGAAAGGAGTATGTCAAGGCTGTATATTGTCAATCTGCTTATTTAACTTATATGCAGAGTACATCATGAGAAGTGCTGGACTGGGTGAAGCACAAGCGAGGATCAAGATTGCCAGGAGAAATATCAATAACTTCAGATATGCAGATGACACCACCCTTGTGGCAGAAAGTGAAGAAGAACTAAAGAGCCTCTTGATGAAAGTGAAAGAGGAGAGAAAAAGTTGCCTTAAAACTCAGCATTCAGAAAACTAAGATCATGGCATCTGGTCCCATCACTTCATGGGAAATAGTTGGGGAAACAATGGGAACAGTGACAGACTTTATTTTGAGAGGCTCCAGAATCACTGCAAATGGTGACTGCAGCCATGAAATTAAAAGACGCTTGTACCTTGGAAGAATAGTTATGTCCAAACTAGACAACATATTAAAAAGCAGAGACATTACTTTGCCAACAAAGGTCCATCTACGTTACTTTGCCGACAAAGGTCTGTCTACTCAAAACTGTGGTTTTTCCAGTAGTCATGTATGGATGTGAGAGTTGGACTATAAATAAAGCTGAGCACGGAAAAATTGATGTTTTTGAACTGTGGTGTTGGAAAAGACTGTTGAGAGTCCCTTGGACAGCAAGGAGATCCAACCAATCAATCCTAAAGGAAACCAATCCTGAATATTCATTGGAAGGACCAATGCTGAAGCTGAAACTCCAATGCTTTGGCCACCTGATGTGAAGAACTGACTCATCTGAAAAGACCGTGATGCTGGAAAAGATTGAAGGAGGGAGGAGAAGGAGAGGACAGAGGAAGAGATGGATAGATGGCATCACTGACTCAGTGAACTTGAATTTGAGTAAACTCCAGGAATTGGTGATGGATGGGGAGGCCTGGCATGCTGCAGTCCACGGGGTTGCAAAGAGTTGGACACGACTGAGTGACTGAACTGAACTGAACTGAACAACCATCAGCCACTCCCTACTCTGAGCCCTGAGGGAAGGCCACTCAGGATGTGAGAGCAAAGGAAACTGGCCCCTGGTCAGCGAAGGGCGTATCCAAGGAATGATTTTAGTGAGCCCATACTCTTGTATCTTCCCTTATACAGAAAAGCACTAAAAGCACCAAACTCGAGTTATCTCCTTTTCTCTGATTAACAATGACCATTTGATGTTCATGCTACCTGCCCTTTGTCGCAGACACCTGGTTCCCACCACTACCACCACCGCCTCTTGGAGCAACTCTCTCAGGGTTACTTGAGATGCCGTCTCCAGGACTTGAAGTCCTAAAAATTTCTGCCAGTTAAAACGTGAATCTCAGCTTTTAGGTTGTGAATGTTTTTTAAGTCGACAGTGATAAGTACTTTAAATGCTAATATTTTAAATGTACACAGTTAGGTAATATCTATGTTTCCTCCTGTTTTATCCTTTTGTGAGTTTTACTGTGGTTTGCCAATACCATTTTTTTTTCCTTTAGATCGATCCCAATCACTCTGAAACATACACATGCAAACACCAAAGAAAGGTTTTATGTGAAATGTTCTAGACACTTAACAAAGATATAGGGAAGACAGAGAAGAAAGAGCTCCATCATGGATCATAAGCCATGTTGGGGTGGGGTACCTGTTCCAGATCAGTGGTAGAGAATATGCACATCAAACAGGTAATTGTCCAAGAAACCACCCATTGTAATGAGAACACTTGGGACAGTGTCTTGAAAGAGCAACATTATCCTTTGAGAGTCGTTGTTCAGTCACTCAGGCCTGTCCCACTCTGCGACCCCAGGGACTGCAGCACTCCAGGCTACCTTGTCCTTCACCATGTCCCAAAGCTTGCTGAAACTCATGTCCACTGAGTCAGTGATGCCATCCAAAAATCTCATCCTCTGTCATTCCCTTCTCCTTCTGCATTCAATCTTTCCCAGCATCAGGGTCTTTTCAAATGAGTCGGTTCTTATACAGACTTTTGTTGGCAAAGTAATGTTTCTGCTTATTAATATGCTGTCTGGTTTCTCATGGCTTTTCTTCCAAGGAGCAAGTCTCTTTTAATTTTATGGCTGCAGTCACCATCTGCAGTGATTTTGGAGCCGAAGAAAATAGTCTGTCACTTTGCTGTTTCCATTGCATCCCCTTTATTTGCCATGAAGTGATGGAACCAGATGCCATGAAGTGATGGGACCAGATGTCATGAAGTGATGGAACCAGATGCCATGAAGTGATGGGACCAGATGCCATGAAGTGATGGGACCAGATGCCATGAAGTGATGGGACCAGATGCCATGAAGTGATGGGACCAGATGCCATGAAGTGATGGGACCAGATGCCATGAACTCAGTTTTTTTGAATGTTGAGTTTTAAGCCAGCATTTTCACTCTCTTCTTTCACTTCCATCAAAAGGCTCTTTAGTTCTTCTTTGCTTTCTGCCAGGAGGGGAGGGTGGTGTCCTCTGCGTATCTGAGGTTATTGGTATTTCTCCCGGTAATCTTCATTCCAGCTTGTGCTTCATCTAGCCTGGCATTTTGCTTGATGTCCTCTGCATATAAGTTAAATAAGCAAGGTGAAAGTATTCAGCCTTGATGTACTCCTTCTGCAATTTGGAACCAGTCCATTGTTCCAAGTCCAGTTCTAACTGTTGCTTCTTGACCTACGTACAGGATTCACAGGAGGCAGGTAAGGTGGTCTGGTATTCTGATCTTTTGAAGAATCCTCCACAGTTTGTTGTGATCCACACAGTCAAAGGCTTTAGCACAGTCAGTGAAGCAGAAGTAAATGTTTTTCTGGAATTCTCTCACTTTTTCTATAATCCAACAGAATTTTGCAATTTGATCTCTGGTACCTCTGCCTTTTCTAAATCCCACTTGAACATCTGGAAGCTCTCGGTTCATGTACTGTTGAGGCCTGACTTGGAGAAATTTGAGCATTACTTTGCTAGCCTGTGAAATGAGTGCAAGTGTGCAGTAGTTTGAACATTCTTTGGCATTGCCCTTCTTTCGGATTGGAGTGAAAACTGACCTTTTCCAGTCCTGTGGCCACTGCTGAGTTTTCCAAATTTGCTGGCATATTGAGTGCAGCACTTTCACAGCATCATCTTTGAGGATTTGGGATAGCTCAGCTGGAATTCCATCACCTCCACTAGCTTTGTTCACAGTGATGCTTCCTAAGGCCCATTTCACTTCACAGTCCAAGATGTCTGGCTCTAGGTGAGTGATCACACCATCGTGGTTATCTGGGTCATAAAGACCTTTTTTGTACAGTTCTTCCATGTATTCTCGCCACCTCTTCTTAATCTCTTCTGCTTCTGTTAGGTCCCTACCATTTCTGTCCTTTATTGAGCCCATCTTTGCATGAAATGTTCCCTTGATATCTCATTTTCTTGATGAGATCTCTAGTCTTTCCCGTTCTATTGTTTTCCTCTATATCTTTGCACTGTTCACTTAGGAAGGCTTTCTTTGAGTAAATGGAATCGAAAGCCATTGTCCTCAATCTTAGCATCAGGATAAGCAGATCTGGCAGTGTGAGAGAAAAAAACCTGACCTGTAATGGAAGACTGGGCTAAAGCAAGCAGCCTGCCTCAATATCTTTACAGATTGATATGGAGATAAGAGATAAGGGTGATCATAAAATTCAAGAGAATATATGGTTTCATATTTCACTACTTGAGAAACTACTGTGACTTCTGCTCCAGATCTTGTAAACTGGAAGAAGAGGCAGGAAAAAGCTGTATTAGAAAAACGATATTGTAAAGAATCTGACAGAACCCTAGCAATTCCTTTGTTTCTTTTCCCTCACTTTAATGCCTTGGACCATATCTCAATTGCTTCCTTGTTTGTAATAACCACACTTCGTTCATATCTCTGTTATAACACCTCGCTCCTTATAATTATTTCCCTGCCTGAGTCTTATGCTTGTTGACTTAAAGAAATATTCACAACCTAAAAGTTGAGATTACATTTTACTTTGTGGGAATTTTTAGAACTTCAGGCCTGGGAGACAGCTTGAGTAACCCTGAGAGAACTGCTCTGCAGAGGTGGGTGGAAGAGCCAGGTTATATATAGAAGTTTTGCAACAAAGGGCAGGTAGTCTGAGCATAAAAAGATTATTGTTAACTAAAGAAAACCAAGTCAAGGGACTTAGAACTTTTCTGTGTATGGGAGGATGGAGGAGTCTGTGCGCCCTGAAATCATTCCTTTCATACGCCCCTCAGCTGTCCCAGCCAGGGTCCTGTATATGCACATCCTGAGCTCTCTTGGGAGTGGCTGCAGTCTGATGGTTGCTAGATGGCAGGAATTCTTCTTCTTCCTGAGTACCCTTAGGACTCACCAGCTTATTTTTGAGAGCTACACAAATCACAGATGATCGTGACATCCTTATTTACTGATACGGCAGGAAATATATCATTTCTCATATACTGTAACTGTTTGCACAGAGAAGCTGTATCTTTGTCTCTGCCTGTGTCTCAATAAGGCCTTACAGAGTGCCCTGCATGTATCAGTGGTTCAATAAATAGGTATTGAAAGTCACTGAATATGGCCTTATTTAGAAAGCTTTAATTTAGCCAAACACATTTATGAAGCACCATCCCTGTGCCAGGGACTGTGCTAGATGTAGGGTCTATAATGGCAAAGAACACTGGTATGTACTGGAATTCAAAGTACAATTCAAGAGCTTGCAGAAGAAAAGAACTAAGCAAAATGTTTACTATGTGATTACAATGCTAGTGAAGAAAATACTAACAGGGTGCTACGGAGAACCTACTTTAAGATTGAGTAGGCAGGACAGCCTTCTCAGATGACATTTAAGCTGACACCTCTGGGTTAGAAGAAATTGGTTCAGTTCAGTTCAGTCGTTCAGTTCAGTCGTTCATTTCAGTCATTCATTTGTATCCAACACTTTGTGACCCCATGGACTGCAGCACAGGCCTCCCTGTCCATCACCAACTCCTGGAGCTTGCTCAAACTTATATTCATTGAGTCGGTGATGCCATCCAACCATCTCATCCTCTGTCGTCCCCTTCTCCTCCCTCCTTCAATCTTTCCCGGCATCAGGGTCTTTTCCAAAGAGTCAGTTCTTCACATCAGGTAGCCAAAGTATTGGAGCTTTAGCTCCAACATCAGTCCTTCCAATGAATATTCAAGACTGATTTCCTTTAGGATAGACTAGTTGGATCTCCTTGCAGTCCAAGGGATTCTCAAGAGTCTTCTCCAACACAACAGTTCAAAAGCATCAATTCTTTTTTTTTTTTTATTTTTATTTTTTTCAAAAGCATCAATTCTTTGGCGCTCAGCTTTCTTTGCGATTCAACTCACATCCACACATGACTACTGGAAAAAACGTAACTGACTATACAGACCTTTGTTGGCAAAGTAATATTTCTGCTTTTTAATATGCTGACTAAGTTGGTGAAGCCTTTCTTCCAAGGAGCAAGCATCTTTTAATTTCATGGCTGCAGTCACCATCTGCAATAATTCTGGAGCCCCCAAAAATAAAGTCTGTCACTGTTTCCATTGTTTCACCATCTATTTGCCATGAAGTGATGGGACCAGATGCCATGATCTTAGTTTTCTAAATGTTTAGTTTTAAGCCAACTTTTTCACTCTCCTCTTTCACTTTCATCAAGACGCTCTTTAGTTCTTCGTTTTCTGCCATAAGGGTGGTGTCATCTGCATATCTGAGGTTATTGGTATTTCTCCCAGTGATCTTGATTCCAGCTTGTGCTTCATCCAGCATGACATTTCATAGGATATGCTGCTGCTGCCGCTACTAAGTCGCTTCAGTCGTGTGCGACTCTGTGCGACCCCATAGACGACATCCCACCAGGCTCCCCCGTCCCTGGGATTCTCCAGGCAAGAACACTGGAGTGGGTTGCCATTTCCTTCTCCAATGCATAAAAGTGAAAAGTAAAAGTGAAGTTGCTCAGTCGTGTCCAACTAGTAGTGACCCCATGGACTATAGCGTACCAGCTACCAGGCTCCTCTATCCATGGGATTTTCCAGGCAAGAGTACTGGAGTGGGTTGCCATTGCCTTCTCCGTCATAGGATATACTCTGCATATAAGTTAAATAAGCAGGGTGAAAATACACAGCCTTGACGTACTCATTCCCCAATTTGGAAATAGTCCATTGTTCCATGTCCGGTTCTAACTGTTGCTTCTTCCTGACTTGCATACAGGATTCACAAGAGGCAGGTCAGGCGGTCTAGTATCCCCATCTCTTGAAGAATTTTCCAGTCTGTCATGATCCACACAAAGGCTTTAGCATCGTCAATGAAGCAGAAGTGAATGTTTTTCTGGAATTCTCTTGCATTTTCTGTGATCCAACAGAATTTGGCAATTTGATCTCTGGTAGCTCTGCCTTTTCTAAATCCAGCTTGAACATCTGGAAGTTCTCGGTTCATGTACTGTTGAAAACTAACTTGGAGAATTTTGAGCATTACTTTGCCAGCATGTGAGATGAATGCAATTGTGCGATAGTTTGAACATTCTTTGGCATTGCCTTTCTTTGGGATTGGAATGAAAACTGTCCTTTTCCAGTTGAGCTATTTCAAATCCTAAAAGACGATGTTATTAAAATGCTGCACTCAATATGCCAGCAAATTTGGAAAACTCGTCAGTGGCCACAGGACTGGAAAATGTTAGAAGGAACTGGTTAGATTTATGTAAGGAGAAGACCAGCCAAGGCTTTGAGAATAACCTTCCCATTTTACAGATGGAGAAAGGGTTGTGTTTTATACATGTTGATTTGAGACACCCATGCAACATTTGAATAGCATTATCTTTTATACAGTAGTTATATCTTAAAAGTTTCTTCATGTGTAAAATAGTATTACCAACCTCACAGGTTGTTGTGACGATTTAATGAGGTAAAGTATTTAGAGCATTAGCCCATTACCAAGTTCACAGTGCCAACTAAAAAATACAGTCCCAACTGAGTGCTGACTGTTATATTTATATAGTGGGAATTTTTAAGACTTCAAGCCCCAGAGGCAGCATCCCAAGTAGCTCTGAGAAACCGCTCCAACAAGGTGGGGGAAGGAACTTCTATATAGAAGTTTGCAACACAAAGGGCAGGTCATCTGCACATCGAAGATTATTGTTAATTAAGGAAAACCAGATATCTCAAGTTAAGGAACTTAGCGCTCCTCTATGTATAGAAAGAGGCAGGCGTCTGGGCTCACTGAATTCATTTGTTTCATAGGCATCTTAGCTATCTGGGGCCAAATTCTGCTTCCAGATTGTTCGCATCCTTAGTTCCTGGTTCAGCACAGGGAGTGGCAGATGGGGCTGATGGCCTGTGCTTTCTTACATCCTCCCAGCTCCTCAGTGCTCACTGTTGCTGCTTACAAGAAAGTGACTGTGCCTGTCCAGTACCCTGCCTTGTTCTTCCTAGGCTCAGAAATTTACATTCATAAGGCTGTAATATCCTTGCTTACCTCTGTGGCAAGAAATACTCCATTTCACAACAGAAAGCATCAAATAAACGAACCATATTAGTTAACTGTTTTTTTTTTTTCTTAATAGCACTAGAGAGAAAGACCAATTTAAATTAACTTAAGACAAAGATAGACTTTAATGAGACTATTGAGATCCCCAGAACAGAGATGTGCCTAGATTTAGGGCAAGCTGATTTTGATGTCTCTGAGACTCTATCTCCTTCTCTGGCAATTGCTTTTCACTGTGTACCTGCTTGTGCATCTGTGCAGGTTTTTGCTAAATTCATCTGCTTCTCAGGTTTTCCCAGCAGGAAACATGGTTCCTTTTGCTAAATTCATCTGCTTCTCAGGTTTTCCCAACAGGAAACATGGTTCCTAGAACTTGCAGTTTCTGTGTTCAGGTGTCCAGAAAGATACTAGTGTCTTCTTTTTTTCCTAAGTTTTTTAATTTCCCAGGAAAAATATGTGATTATATTAGGTTCCAATTGGACTAGATCAGGTTCTCATCCAGGACTAATCAAATGAGGTGTGAACAAAGTCATATATATTGTAGGTACTGATGAAATTGGGCTTGGTAGATCAGATAGTAAAGATTCTGCCTGCAATGCAGGAGATTAGGGTTCAATCCATGACTCAGGAAGATCCCCTGGAGAAGGAAATGTCAACCACTCCAGTATTCTTGCTGGGAGAATTCCATGGACAGATGAACCTGGTGGGCTACAGTCCATGGGGTTGCAAAGAGTCAGACATGCCCAAGCAACTAACATACGTACACACTGATGAAATTATGTAGATGACAGTGTGGTGACGGGAATAGTTTCCAAAAAGAGAAATTTAACAGACCAAATCTGAGGTGTTTACTTTACTTTGATTCTCCTCTGTGTGAAATATTACTTTATTATGTGTCTCATGCTCAGTTGTGTCCACCTCTTTGTGACCCCATAAACTGTAGTCCACCAGCCTTCTCTGTCCATGGAATTCTCCAGGCAAGAATACTGGAGTGGGTTGCCATTTCCTTCTCCAGGAGATCTTCCTGACCCAGGGATCAAACCTGGGTCTCTCCATTGCAGGCAAATTCTTTACCATCTGAGCCACTAGGGAAGCCCAATTATATATCTTAAGTACATTTCATCCTCTTATGTTTTCAATGAATATAGGGATAATTGTTTACCATCTTCTAACTAATATCTACCTTAATGACTTCTTTATTTTGTTGAGAATTTAGAAAACATGCTAACTAGCACTGATTCTCTTAAGAGTTTCTTTGAAGTAATTGCTACTGATAACCTCACTTTTATCACCAATAAGTTTGTTTTATTTAACTCTTTGTGACTGATTTAGTGATTAAAATTAACTGAAAACTGTGGCTAGAAGTAAAAGAATGCAAGTAGAAAAAGGTAACTAAAATACTGATATTCTCAAATAAATTTTTAAAAGATAGTGCATCCATAAAATAAGAATATAATGCCATAGGAAAAGGAATGTTCAGAGAACAAAAAGTAAAACAGAAAGACAAAAAGAAAGAAAAATAGAAAAAATAATTAATGGTTCATCTAGCAGGTTCAAGGTGAAGGAAAAATCAAAACAATAATACAACAGAATTTCTCATAATTGCAGGGTATTTTTTTTTCTAAATTAGAAGGATTGCCCAATACAATACTGAATGCCCAATACCACAGATGAAAACAGGCTTAAGCCAAGATAAAATTGTAAAATTTTAGAACATTTTATTATTAGAAAATAATAGAGAGATCCTAACAGCTTCTTGAGATTAAAAAAAAAAAAAGATGAGGAGGGAATCATATTCAATCACAGTTGTATCTAACTGCCCAGTAGCAACATCAAAAGCTAGAGGACAGGATATGTTCCAGTGTCTCCTCGTTTATAGTCTATGAGAACTTGAATAGAAATTGTATCATACTGTTATGTGAAAAACTATATAAATCTCAATTATACTGAGTTGGTTCATAATGCTTTTCAGGTCACTATATCCTACTTCTCCATATTTTCATTCTATTAATTTTTAAGAGTTTGATATTGAAATTCCAACCAAAATCTTAATTTACCTACTTAAAAAAATAATTATAATATATAGTGGAACTGTATGTAACCTTGTTCTGTATTTGCCAAGCCACTTATAAATGTGTTATATTTTCATAATTTAAAAAATAAAAGATTATAAACAGATAATAACAGCATAGTATGTAGCTCATCCTAAGTATTTAATATATACCCCTGAACATCTCATTTTCCTTAAAATGAATATCACAAGAAAAGAAGAGAACTAGAGGACAATGGAGAATTGAATTGCAACTTCTGAAGTAAAACACATCCAACTTAGAATCTGATACCTAGCCAAACTATCAATAAATTGACAACATAAAATACATACATTTTAAGATATATAAGAGTTCAAAAAAAATATACCTCCTATATTCCTTTTCTTAGAAAGCATAGGAGGATTGCTCCATCAGAGTCAAGTGTTCGTGCTCAGTCTTGTCCAGCTCTATGGACTCAGGCCCACCAGGTTCCTCTGTCCATGGGATTTCCCAGGCAAGAATACTAGAGTGGGTTGCCATTTCCTTCTCCAGGGGATCTTTCCATCCCAGGGATCAAACCTGCATCTCCTGCACTGGCAGGCAGATTCTTTACCACTGAGCCACCAGGGAAGCTCCATCAAAATTAAAGAGTACATCTAGGAAGAAGTAGACATGAAAGTGCAGGAAGCAGGGATTCAACATGGGAGAGGTGAAGCCCAAGGGGACACCAAAGGGGAGTTGCAGCATCCCAGCTGTGCAACAGGCCTAGAGAGCAAGTTCCAGGTAGGGCAGGAGAACAGAAGGTACCCAGAAGGGATGCCTTGAAGAATAAAGCATTGATAAAAGAAATTTAAGTATAATGTGCTATTTTGCTTGGCAGTGAATAATACATGGAAAGTCATAATAATAAAAACACAAAATATAACTTTGACAGAGACTATATTACAATTCTGTTTGAAGATGTGGGTGGGGTGGGAAGAAATGTGCTCAGTGAAGACTGTGGAAAAGAGCTAAATTCTCTCTTTTCATAGTTAGGAGAAAACAGAGAATATCTAAAGCTGAAACATTAGACTACTGTGGGTGTGTTATTTAGAAATATGGAAGTAAAAATATCAAATAAAATTATCAAGAGTTCAAAGTGGTTGCCTCTTGAGAAAGGGAGTTGTAGGAAGAGTGAAACAAGAACTTGTTTTTCATTATGTCTTATCTTATTCTTTGAGTACATGATAAAAAACAAGCACTAAATTTACAAAGAGGGAAAGTCATGGTTCCTGCCAATTACTAATTTTTGTTAAGAGAAACATTCAAGAAAGTCATGTGAAGTTTATTATTTTTAAAAATGTATATGTTCTGCTGTTCAGTAATTGTTTTCAAATACTCTGTTTTTGTCAGTTATCTCTGCAGGGACACAGCAGTTTCAGAATTTACACCTGAATGACTAGCAAAGACTGAAGAGAGTAGATTTTCTGAAAAGCCCTTTGAAATTTTATAGTCAAAATGAGAGGGAATCTTCTTTTGAAAGACTGCTGACCTACAAGAAATAAAGTTTTTAAATATCAATTTACCCAACTACAGAATGTGGTCCACTGGAGAAGGGAATGCAAACCACTTAAATATCCTTGCCTTGAGAACCCCATGAACAGTAGGAAAAGGCAAAAATATAGGACATTGAAAGATGAACTCCCCAGGTCGGTAAGTGCCGAATATGCTACTGGAGATCAGTGGAGGAAAAAACTCCAGAAAGAATGAAGGGATGAAGCCAAACCAGAAACAATACCCAATTGTGGATGGGACTGGTGACAGAAACAAGGTTCAATGCTGTAAAGAGCAATATTGCATAGGAACCTGGAATGTTAGGTCCATGAATCAAGGCAAATTGGAAGTGGTCAAACAGGAGACTGGCAAGACTGAACATCGACATTCTAGGAATCAGCGAACTAAGATGGAGTGGAATGGGCGAATTTAACTCAGATGACCATTATATCTACTACTGTGGGCAGGAATCCCTTAGAAGAAATGGAGTAGCCATCATAGTCAACCGAAAAGTCCAAAATGCAGTACTTAGATGCAATCTCAAAAACAACAGAAGGATCTCTGTTCGTTTCCAAGGCAAACCATTCAATATCACAGTAATCCAAGACTATGCCCCGACCAGTAATGCTGAAGAAGCTGAAGTTGAACAGTTCTATGAAGACCTACAATACCTTGTAGAACGAACACCCCCAAAAGATGTCCTTTTCATTATAGGGGACTGGAATGTGAAAGTAGGAAGAAATCCCTAGAGTAACAGGGAAATTTGGCTTTGGAGTACAGAATGAAGCAGGGCAAAGGCTAATAGAGCTCTGCCAAGAGAACGCACTGGTCATAGCAAGCACTCTCTTCCAACAACACAAGGGAAGACTCTACACATGGACATCACCAGACGGTCAACACCAAAATCAGATTGATTGTATTCTTTGTAGCCAGAGATGGAGAAGCTCTATACAGTCAGCAAAAACAAGACAGGGAGCTGACTGCAGCTCAGATCATGAACTCCTTATTGCTAAATTTAGACTTACGTTGAAGAAAATGGAGAAAACCACTAGACCATTCAGGTATGACCTAAATCAAATCCCTTATGACTATACAGTGGAAGTGAGAAATAGAATTAAGGGACTAGATCTGATAGACAGAGTGCCTGATGAACTATGGACAGAGGTTCATGACATAGTACAGGAGACAAGGAATCAAGACCATCCTCAAGAAAAAGAAATGCAAAAAAGCAAAATGGTTGTCTAAGGAGGTCTTACAAATAGCTGTGAAAAGAAGAGAAACAAAAAGCAAAGGAGAAAAGGAAAGGTATACCCATTTGAATGCAGAGTTCCAAAGAATAGCAAGGAGAGATAAGAAAGCCTTCCTCAGTGATCAATGCAAAGAAATAGAGGAAAATATTAGAATGGGAAAGACTAAAGATCTCATCAAGAAAATTAGAGGTACCAAGGGAACATTTCATGCAAAGATGGACACAATAAAAGACAGAAGTTGTATGGACCTAACAGAAGCAGAAGATATTAAGAGGTGGCAAGAATACATAGAACTCTATAAAAAAAGATGTTCAAGACCCAGATAATCACAATGGTGTGATCACTCACCTAGAGCCAGACATCCTGGAATGTGAGGTCAAGTGGGGCTTAGGAAGCATCACTATGAACAAAGCTAGTGGGGGTGATGGAATTCCAGTTGAGCTATTTCAAATCCTGAAAGATGATGCTGTGAAAGTGCTGCAATCAATATGCCAGCAAATTTGAAAAACTCAGCAGTGGGCACAGGACTGGAAAAGGTCAGTTTTCATTCCAATACCAAAGAAAGGCAATGACAAAGAATGCTCAAACTACCACACAGTTGCACTCATCTCGCACACTAGTAAAGTAATGCTCAAAATTCTCCAAGCCAGGCTTCAGCAATATGTGAACTGTGAAATTCCTGAGGTTCAAACTGGTTTTAGAAAAGGCAGAGGAACCAGAGATCAAATTGCCAGCACACGCTGGATCATTGAAAAAGCAAGAGAGTTCCAGAAAAACATCTATTTTTGCTTTATTGACTATGCCAAAGCCTTTTGATTGTGTGGATCACACCAAACTGTGGAAAACCTCTAAGAGACGGGAATACCAGACAACTTGACCTGCCTCTTAAGAAATCTGTATGCAGGTCAGGAAGCAACAGTTCTGAACATGGAACAAAAGACTGGTTCCAAATAGGGAAAGGAGTACATCAAGGCTGGATATTGTCACCCAGCTTATTTAACTTCTATGCAGAGTACATCATGAGAAACGCTGGGCTGGATGAAGCACAAGCTAGAATCAAGATTGCCAGGAGAAATATCAATAACCTCAGATATGCAGATGACACCACCCTTATGACAGAAAGTGAAGAAGAACTAAAGAGCCTCTTGATGAAAGTGAAAGATGAGAATGAAAACGTTGGCTTAAAGCTCAACATTCAGAAAATTAAGATCATGGCATCCAGTCCCATATCTTCATGGCAAATAGATGAGCAAACAGTGGAAACAGTGGCAGACTTTATTTCCTTGGGCTCCAAAATCACTGCAGATGGTGACTGCAGCCAAGAAATTAAAAGATGCTTACTCCTTGGAAGAAAAGTTATGACAAACTTAGATAGCATATTAAAAAGCAGAGACATTGCTTTGCCAACAAAGGTCCATCTAGTCAAGGCTGTGATTTTTCCAGTAGTCATGTATGGATGTGAGAGTTGAACTATAAAGAAAGCTGACCACTGAAGAATTGATGCTTTTGAACTGTGTTGTTGGAGAAGACTCTTGAGAGTCCCTTGGACAGCAAGGAGATCCAACCAGTCAATCCTAAAGGAAATCAGTCCTGATTATTCATTGGACGGGCAAATGCTGAAGCTGAAACTCCAATTCTTTGGCCACCTAATATGAAGAGCTGACTCATTGTAAAAGACCCTGATGTTGGGAAAGATTGAAGCCTGGAGAAGGAGATAACAGAGGATGAGATAGTTGGATGGCAACACCAGCTCAATGGACATGAGTCTGAGCAAGCTCTAGAAATTGGTGATGGACAGCGAGGCATGGCATTCTGCAGTCCATGGGCTCGCAAAGATCAGACAGTACTGAGCCACTGAACTGACTGTACTGAAGTCATCAGTTACTGAAAAAAATGTTACCTTGATTTTGGCCAAACACTTAGGCTTCTGATCAAAAAAAAAAAAATAAAAGAGGCATGCTGGATAGAGTGGTACACAGTACCAAGTGAGGGCCCCTGTTGCATGTCAGTCACTCTGCTTATTCATTTGTCATCTCCAGCCTCTCCTCCCCTTTCTTCAAGCTGTTAAATTGAAAACAGAATTTTCTGCAGTCCTCTCCTCTCATCTTCCCTCCCCCGTGTCCAGTTTTTGTAGGTCCTTACTGAGATTTTACTGTCCTAGAGCTGACCATCAGACTGTAAATCATCCTAGAAAAACTGTCCATCAAGGCTCCATTTTTCTGCCAATGGCTTAGTTTAGTTCTGTTTGGTCCCTTTAACTAGATTCACGCTCTTTACCTTTTCTTCTGAGTCATATTAAAAAGGTGAGTTCTCGTATCACAATGGTCTAGTTAAAAGTAGTAATAGTAATAAATCGAGCAACAAGGGAATTGACTGTCATAGAGGCAGGCCCAGTGCCAAGAGAGTCTCACTCAGACATGACCTCATTTATCCTGCACAACAACCCAATGAGGCGGGTATTATATTACTCCACTTTTTAGCCAAAAAAAAAAACCTGAGGCTTAGACAGATTATATCAGTTTGCCCTAGTTTCACAGCTGAAAACTAAGTTCAATCGCAACATTAGAATGTGTGCTCCAAACCACTGGGCCTCCCAGCAGCTTGAGGAAGGGCCTGACTCCTGAGCTGGTAGGTCATGAGTGCAGTTTCACACTGCAGGCCACTGGTTGGTGGTGTGATTGAGTCACTAGAGCCTTGTATGTGTCCGTCTGTCCATTCTCAGAGAGCTAATGAAGTGTTGGGTAAATCATCAGGAAATCAGGTAAATGAGCTTCACTACTGGAGCTTAACTCTGACATAATGTCACCACTGACTTGATGGACACGAGTTTGAGCAAGCTCCGGGCATTGGTGATGGACAGAGAAGCCTGGCGTAGAGTCCATGGGGTCACAAAGAGTCGGACATGACTGAGTGACTGAACTGAACTGAACTGAACTGAACTCACATATTCAACATTGTTCTCTGAAAAGATTACTCTGAGAAGGGCAGTAGAAAAAGTGATTACGGCAAGTGCTAGGAAGCCCATACTTATTTTCCCACATTATTTACTTCTCTTGGTGGTTAATATAAATGGTTGTTGTACTTTAGTTGCTAAGTCATGTCAGACTCCGCGACCCCGTGCACTGTAGCCCATCAGGCTCCTCTGTCCATGGGATTTCCCAGGCAAGAACACTGGAGCGGGTTGCCGTTTCCCTCCCGCAGGGGATCTTCCCTACCCAGTGATCGAGCCCGTATCTCCTGCAACGGTAGGTGGATTCTTTACTGCTGAGCCATCAGGAAAGCCCAATATAAATGGTAAGAAGGCTTTAAAGCTTGAAATAAATCCCAGGTGTCCTTCTAAAAGGCTCAGAAGGAAAAAAAGTGTTTTCAAAAATGTGCTTCTTTCCATTTTAAGCATTATGTATGTATTGGTTAAACATTAACCTACAAGGAAGTGATTTAATCTGTGTTGTCTTCTAATGAAATTATTGTCATGCTGAGTACAGAAGTCTGGGTTTTCTCTGGACACTAAAATTCATTATTCTCACATGTAAAATCTAACTTGATAAGTCCCCTCTGTTTCACGATTTTAACATCAGGCTCTGGTTAGGGATTTGATTTGATACGCTGTCCCTGTCAGCTCTTATGTAGCCTACTTTTTATCAGAGTTCAAAGGGAGTACGTGAAAGACTTGCTTATGGTAAGTAGGTCACCAGAGACATATGTCAGACCTGAGCAATCCTTGAATTCCTGCTACTTAGAACGCTCTCCATGGTGATCTGAGGAGCTGGCTCACAACTTAATAATGTTGTTGGGTGATACCAGCAGCCTTGGGAAGGAGTAGAGCCAACCATACCTCACTAGGGAAATCCGCCTAAGAGGTACCGATCCCCAGTGGACCTCATTAGAGAAAATTCATACAAGCACATCGCCTGCTTTTTCTAGTAAAAAGAAGTGGCATGAAGTTAGAAAGCTTCCACTTAGGAGACAGGAAGTGGTCCAGTCAGAAACTTGCATTCCAGCTAACGTCCTCAGAAATTTATAAGACAAGTGTGTTAGTTGCTCAGTCGTGTCCAGCTCTTTGTGACCCCATGGACTGTAGCCCACCAGGTTCCTCTGTCCATGGAATTCTCCAGGCATGAATACTGGAGAGGGTTGCCTTTCTCTTCTCCAGGGCATCTTCCCAACCCAAGGATCAAACCCAGGTCTCCTGCTTTGCAGGCAGGTTCTTTACCATCTGCATCACCAGGGAAGCCCTTTAAGACAAGAAGTCCTGACAAAAAGATACCCTTAAAAGAAATCGTCACCAACCTGTTTCCTTTAAGGCCAGGCTACAGCCAGTCACAGTAGACTCCATTTATAAGGCTCTGTTCCTATCAATTTTGTTTTTCAGGCATAATAACACATAATTGTTCATTGTTTGATTTTTCCTTCATAAAATGGCTAAGTACTTTGACTTGATTTTCTCAATAGGCTGCATCCATTTTATAATAAATTAAATCAAATATGGACTTCTTAAAGACAGGCTCATTGTATTAAGTCAGAGAAGTGAGAAATTCACCAAGGAACAGTTCATTTTGCATAATATAAATGTTTTCTAATTTATAGTCTAATCAGCTCTTTGAATCTACATTAATTACATCAAGAAATTCTTTACCTTCTAAAAGTTTGACTAAAGTCAAACTTTTTAATCTTCATTGGCCATCATTCAAATGTGGCTTTTGAAGGAAATAAAAAACAAAGTTATTTATATCACAACATTTAACTGTTTAAAAATAAGGCTCTTAATCATAATCTTTATTTACATGTCAATTACCACAACTTGATTCTGACATAGAAAATAAACTTATGGTTATCAAAGGGGAAAAGGGGTGGGGAGGGATAAATCAGGAGTTTGGGATTAACAGATGCACAGTACTATATATAAAATGGATAAACAACAAGGATCTGTATAGCACAGGTTTTCACTTTTCATTTTCATTCATTGGAGAAGGAAATGGTAACCCACTCCAGTGTTTTTGCCTGGAGAATCCCAGGGATGAGTGAGCCTGGTGGGCTGCCGTCTACGGGGTCGCACAGAGTCAGACACGACTGAAGCCACTTAGCAGCAGTAGCAGCAGCAATAACCTGTTACGAGACGGTAGGAAAGACTAAAGGCAGGAGGAGAAGGGGATGACAGAGGATGAGATGCTTGGATGGCGTCACCAACTCGATGGACATGAGTTTGTGCAAGCTCAGGGAGTAGGTGATGGACAAAAAAGCCTGGCATGCTGCAGTCAATGGAGTTGCAAAGATTTGGATAGGACTGAGTGACTGAACTGAATTGAATAACTTATACCAGAAAATAATCTGAAAAAGAATATATATGTGTACATATGAAACTGAATCTCTATGCTGTCCACCTGAAACATTGTAAATCAACTCTACTTCCATTTGTAAAATCGTAAAAACAAACAAAAAACCCTTTGATTCTGAACTCCAGATCTCCATGCATAAAATTCACTTGGTCTCATACTTCTGGACTTGAACTAGTACAGTAGAGATGGGGTCAGAGTAGACTTTCCACGCAAGGCAGTTAGGTTTCCCAAGCATAAGAGGGTACCTTTTGGAGTTGACCATAAATTACAGCTTCATATTATACAGCACAGTGCCTCTCCAGTGCCATACAGCTTGATTTCTTTAGGCACATCCTGGAAAAATGAAGCCATTAGCACACACAGGGCTGAATTCCAGGTTGTTACAACAGAGCGGTCAAAGAATCACCCTCTCCCTAAAAGCTCTTCTCCTGTATCCTATCCAAACCCACAGAAGAATGTGTTGTTAACTGCCGATATTCACAGGAATTGGTTCCTTGCCAGAGTCTTGAAACACATTTGATGGATTTATAAAGATTTGCTGCTAAACCATCTATTGTCTTTATAATTATCTTCTTTCATGGTTGAGAAAGAAATATAAAGCTGGAAACATTTAAAAAGTGTGCTTTAAAAAAATAGAACTGCCGTATGATCTAGCCACCCCACTACTGGGCGTATATACCAGAGAAAACCATAATTCAAAGGCTACATGCACCCCAGCGCTCACTGCAGCACTCTTCACAATAGTCAGGTCGTGGACGCAGCCTAGATGTCCATCAAGAGAGGGATGGATGAAGAAGATGTGGCACACATGTACAAGGAAATATTACTCAGCCATAAAAAAGGAGTGAAATTAGCTTGTTTGTAGAAATGTGGATGGATCCAGAGACTCTCATACAGAGCAAAGTAAGTCAGAAGCAGAAAAACAAATATGCAATAACAGATATATGTGAAATCTAGAAAAAAAAAATGGTACAGATGAACCTGTTTGCAAAGCATAAATTGAGACACAGACGTAGAGAGCAAATGCATGGACACCAAGAGGGGAAGGCAAGGGTGAGATGAACTGAGAGACTGGGATTGACATACATACACTGTTGACGCTGTATGTGACTAATAAGAACCCACTGTACAGCTTGGGCAACTCTGCCAAGTGCTCTGTGGTGACCTAAATGGGAAGGAAATCCAGAAAAGGGGACATATGTATACATATAGCTGATTCACTTTGCTGTACAGTAGAAACTAACACAACATTGTAAAGCAGCTAAACTCCAGTAAAAATTAGTTGTAAAAAAATCTGCTTTACAACAGAACTTTGTCTCAAGGCTAGAGTAACACACCGGCATGTCTTAATACCTTAAGTGAATATTCCTCAAGCAAATTGCTATTTACATGCCCCCACATGCCCACTTCTACAGTTTCTTGATATCCTTGCTATAGCAGAGATTATTTCTCTGATTGTTTCTTCTTTTTCTTTCGTTGAAATACAGCTTTTGCGCATGAAACCTAGTCATCTCTGCTATATGACTGGACTCAGGCCAATGAGATTTGAGCAGAAAGAATATACGCAGCATATCATTCTTGCCCCTGAATCACGCAAATAAGGGCAACACTGTAGGGATGATGAGCACAAATCCTATGTGGTAATTCAGGAAAAATGATTCTGATGTCAAATGCGTTTGCATTCTATACCACCCTCTTGGATATGGCCATGCATATTAACATATTAAAGGCTACAAAACACTCCTTTTTAAATACAACTGTTGAGTTTTGTTTAATCTGGTGTTTCTCAAACTTATTTGACCACGGAACTCTTTTCACATAACATCTGTTTATAGAGACTTTACTCTTCCAAAAATCAAATTTTAGGAAATTCTGCTTTAAAACTGTGGCTCTCGAACTTTAACATGCATTAGAATCACCCTGGTGGGCTTGTTAAAATGCAAATAGCTGGGAGACACCCTCAGCATTTCTGAGTCAGTAGGTCTGTGGTGAGAGCCAAGAATTCTTAAGTCTAAAAGCCCCAGGTGGTGGTGATGATGTCACTGTCTATGGACCACACTTTGAGAACTCCTTTTAGAGTAGAGAAATTCCATCAGGCTCTCTCATGTTATTTCCTACAATGATGCTTCGCAAACTTGAATGTGCACACCACTCACCTGGTGTTCTTTTAAAAATATAGATTCTGGTTTATAGATCTGGGATAGGGCCTAAGATTCTGCATTTTAAAAAGACAAGGGTGCTGTTGGTCCGTGGACCCAACTTTGTGAAGTAAGTCAATAGAACATGATACTGCCCAAGCTCTTTTGCTCTCTAAGTAATGAGACATCCATTTATTACAATTTCTGGTAAGTATCTCTACATAATCCAAGTTTACTTTTCTAAGTAAACTAGTTCCCTTTATGTATCTGCTGCTGCTGCTGCTAAGTTGCTTCAGTTGTGTCCAACCCTGTGTGACCGCATAGATGGCAGCCCACCAGACTCCCCAGTCCCTGGGATTCTCCAGGCAAGAACGCTGGAGTGGGTTGCCATTGCCCTCTCCCTTTATGTATCTAGATAAGCACATAAAATTTTTCACATAGGATTTGTACTTAGCATCCCTAGAGTATCATTTCCACTGCAAACCTTAGGCTGCCAGCATCGCTCTGCAAGCTAAAACACTGACTTTATGCCCCTAGCCCTCTAAGAAGTCTGATAATCAATAACCAGATTAGGATAGGTTTTTGGGTAATGTGTTAAGAAGTACGGAGAGAGTTCAGGTAATTTTTACTAAAGTTAATAGCTCTTCTATTTGGGGAAAAAACCCAGAACGGTTCCATGTACAAAATACGCTTCTCAAAATCAACAACTGTTCATACATAACTGAGTCATTTAGATGGAGGAGGGACAATAATATATAGTTCATTTTCCCAATCCCCTTGGGAAGAAAAAACAGCCCATATACAAGAGCACTTACCCACACACAGCTGTATATGCCATGGGCCAACTGGACTGAAGAACTTCTCAGTGCAACAGGGGTTAAAAATGAGTAGAAGTGCCTTCTAGTTGGGCCGGTGATACATTTCCCCTTAAATCTGAAAGTCTGCAGTAGACAAGGCATAGCAGTTCTAAGGAAAGGGAAAGCCATGGGATTTGAAGGGCAGCAAGAATACTTCCCAGAGCAGCTCACCTATGACTGAACCCTGAGGATAAGGTCAGGATTTGGGAAGGCCCTGGAGTGACCACTTGACTGGAGAAGCCAGAAAACAGTAGAGGCAGTCAGTGTGATGACCCCCCACCTACATACACACACTCCCAGTCACACTCCCAGTCAGTGTGATGACCCCCCCACCTACACACACACACACACACACACTCATACACACTCACAGTCAGTGTGATGACCCCATAACTACACACACACACACACACACACTCACACACACTCCCAGTCAGGGTGATGACCCCCACCTACACACACACACACACACACACACACACACACACACACTCCCAGTTCAGGTATTAGCTTCAGTGTACAGGCTGAGTCCACACCTCTCCATTGTCACGGAGCCTGACTTTTCTCAGCCGACCCAATGCCTGAATTGCTCTTTCAATTGAGAAGCCTACTCTTACATTAGGTCACAGTACAGAGACTTACTGAATAGCTTGGTCACTTCCAGATTAATCCGGCACGTCCAGAGAATCATTGTACTTGCTCTCAGGATTTACACCTTCTCTTTTAACACTAAACTGCAGTTGAAAAGAATGGCTGCCTCTGACCACATCTCCAGTGGGATGGTCTATACTCTGATAGCTGAGGTCCTAGTTTGCTTGGGATAGCCCCAATTTACTCTGTTGTTTGGCAGGTCCCAGTTTGAATAGTAAGACATATGGCCACCCTCTGCACAGTGCTAGTCACCTTCCAACATGCGGGCATGTACTCAGAGAGCCACTCTTGTCCCTTGTCCCAGCAAACTGGATCTACGTTTCTGCTACTATTCACAGGGACGTAATGATGGGCCAATACTGTCACCCCCACCAGGAGTACAGATTTGGGTAAGGCCACTGTAAAGGAAATCCAACCAGTCCATTCTGAAGGAGATCAGCCCTGGGATTTCTTTGGAAGGAATGCTGCTAAAGCTGAAACTCCAGTACTTTGGCCACCTCATGTGAAGAGTTGACTCATTGGAAAAGACTCTGATGCTGGGAGGGATTGGGGGCAGGAGGAGAAGGGGACGACAGAGGATGAGATGGCTGGATGGCGTCACTAACTCGATGGACGTGAGTCTGAGTGAACTCCAGGAGTTGGTGATGGACAGGGAGGCCTGGTGTGCTGCAATTAATGGGGTCGCAAAGAGTCGGACACGACCGAGCGACTGAACTGAACTGAACTGAACTGTTCTTTGAAGGGCTTCCCAGGTGACTCAGTGGTAAAAGAATCTACCTGCCAATGCAGGAAACACAGGCGATGCCAGCTTGATCCCCGGGTAGGGAAGATCCCCTGGAGAAGTAAATGGCAACACATTCCAATAGTGCCTGGAAAATCCCATGGACAGAAGAGCCTGGTGGGCTACAGGGGATCTCAGAGAGTCAGACACGACTGAGTGACTGAGCACACACACACTGCTCTCTGAAATTCATCCTTTGAAAACAATTTAAATAGCCACCTGGCTGACAATAACAACAAATCTATGTATTTTGACTTTTACCAGTGTTACGCTTTTCAAAGAGCCCAGCTAACACCATCACAAATTCTGCCCTTGCTCAGCAGCTCTGGTCTTGAATTCTCAGAGGGAAATTGGAGTACCTGGAGCTGCTACCCAGTGACCCATTTCCTCTTTACAAGGCTCAGAAACAACTGGAGAGGTGCGCTAACCAAATGTCAGACATAAAAGCGACAATAAGCAAACAACAGGAGGGAAGAAAACAAGACAGGTCAGAAGCAGCCCCACACTACACACCTGCTCCAAGGGCAGACAGACCACAGAGTCCCGGCAGACTGTATGTACTACTCGTGTTAAAGTCTCCTTCTCCCAGCTCTAATTGAAAATCTCTCGCTACTTTCAATTTAAAGGACTCTGAGTCAGGCTTCTCCCCTGCTCAATTCTGAGACAAAAACATGCTGGGCAAGAAGGCTGGAAATGCCCTTTAACTTCTGGGTCTGGTTGGGTTGGCAAGTAATATAGATCATTTAGAACTCAATTTAAAGGAGTAAAAATATGAGAATATACTGTGAACAAAACCAAGTGGGGACTCTAGGGTTTTGAATATAATGTATTCCTTGACCAACACAGAGTTCACCAACAAAATTGTACTTACCAGGAGAGGTGAGGGAAGGGTAAAAATAAGTAGAAAATGAAATAGAATCTGACAAGTACCCTAAAGGAGTAGAAACAAATGCAATGGAAACAAAAGAAGGAGAGAGTAGTTTTGACTTAGGGGAAGGTAAAGATTCATGGAGGTAGAAAATTTTAATTTATATTCTCATAATAAAAAACTTCTACTAGTATTTATGGAGGGTTTATTAACACTCAAGAACTATTCTGAGTACTTTATATGTATTTTAATCTAAATCAGTCTCATTTAAACTTGCCCTTGAATGAAAGTTATAATTAAGGGAAACAGAAACGAAGAAGAAAGGGTATTCCTGGTAGCAGGAACAAAATGATAAAAGGTGTAACATTGGGAGGCATTCAGGAAACAGCGACAGTCATCATCAGTCAGGGCAGACTTTGGGGTGTGTAAAGAACAGGGAGGTAAGGCTCAAAGCAAAAAACTGGTGCCTAAAGTATCACGATAAAAAAGCTGAGGCTTACTTACTGGGCATTGAGGTCCCGTTGCTGCAGTGGTTCGGTCATCAGAATCGCTCGACGGGCTTTCTCAAAACACACCTGCTCTTGTCCTACTCTCAGAGACTAAGTCTCATTCGGAGTTGAGTATTTCAAAACTCCTGGGTGATTCTGGGGGACAGCCCAGTCGAGAACCACTAATCTGGAAACTGCTACAACTGGAACTCAGTTCTGAGAAGGCATAAGCAGCAATGCAGAGGGGAGTCAGATGGGGCCCAGCCTGAGTGCAGGGTGCTGAGCTAATAAACCCTGCGATACAAACGCCGTGTGAGGCGGCCTGACGTCAGGTCAATAGCAGGGGGGCTCTGCTGAGGTGATCAAAGCACAATGCTCGAATCGGCCAGATGGGAGGAGGGAGTGATATAACTCTGACATTTAGGCCCAAGTTGGGGGGATGGTACTGGTCTTGGGAGAGATGAGAAAGATAGAAAAATTCATATCTGAAAGCTAGCATGTTGAGTCTGATTTTGAACATGCTGAATTGAGATGACCACGAGGGACCTTATGTAGAAATCGGCACCAGACGATTGAAATGCAATCTGGCCCTTGTCCCTGGAAACCCTCAATTCTGGGCAATGTAGGACAGATGGTCACCCTACCCCCCTGGAAGAAAGAGCCCATCAATGTTACGTGGCAGCCTGGATGGGAGGGAGTTTGGAGGAGAATGGATACATATATATGTATGCCTGAGTCCCTTTGCTGTTCACCTGAAATTATCACAGCATTGTTTGTTAATTGGCTATACCCCCAAAACAAAATAAAAATTGTAAAACTAATAATAGTTTTATCTTACAGTTAGAAAGTTTAAAAGAAATGATGTTTAAGAAAGTTTAAAAGAAAAGCTACTGACATGGAATAGCTACTAAATAAATGGCTCTTGCTGTCAGAAAAGAAAAAAGTGCACAGTGGCCTTAGAATGTTTATTAGATAGCCTTAGATTTAATACTTCCCCCCCAAAGATTATTTATTTTTAATTGAAGGAAAATTGCTTCCCAATATTGTATCGCCCTCTGCCATACATCAACATGTCACCCATAGGTATACATGTGTCCCCTGACGCTTGAACCTCCCTCCCACCTTCCAGCCCTTCCTACCTCTTCAGGTTGTTAAGATCCCTGGTTTGAGTCCCCTGAGTCATGCAGCAAGTCCCCACTGGCTCTGTTCTACACATGGTAGTGTATATGCTTCATGTTCCATCTGTCCCAGCCTCTCCCTCCTCCCCCAGGCCACATCCGTAAGCCTGTTCTCTGGGTCTGAGTCTCTGTTGTCGCCCTGTAAATAGGTTCATCACTGCCATCTTTCTAGATTTCATATACACATATTAATAAGTGATACTTGTTTTTCTTTCTGACTCACTTCACTCTGTAATAGGCTCTAGGTTCATCCACCTCATTAGAACTGATTCACATGTGTTTGTTTTTATGGCTGAGTCGTATTCCACTGTGTATATGTACCACAGTTTTTTTATCCATTCATCTGATGATGGACATCTAGATTTCTCCCATGTCCTAGGATCGTAAATCATGCTGCAATGACCACTCGGGTACATGTGCCTTTACCAATTTTGGTTTCCTCAGGGTGTATTCCAAGTAGTGGGATTGCTGGGTCATATGGTGGTTCTGCTCCCAGTTTTTTGAGGAATCTCCATACTGTCTGCCATAGTGGCTCTATCAATTTACATTCCCACCAACAGTGCAAGAGTGTTCCCTTTTCTCCACACCCCCTCCAGCATTTATTGTTTGTGGATTTTTATGATGGCCATTCTAACCGGTGTGAAGTGATATATCTCATTGTAGTTTTGATTTGCATTTCTCTAATAATGAGAGATTTAACACTTGTAATCATTCACAAGTTCTTTTTAAGGAGACTTTTCACTATGATCCCATTCAAGGATAGAATTATTAACAATAGCTATAATAATGCATTCATTGATCAGCTGCTACATTCTAGGCAGTTTGATAAGTTAGTGCAGCAATGCTATGAGATTAACATTATTATTCCCTAGTCAAGGTCTAGTTCCAGAGTCATCCATGTGGACAGAAATGAAAATCAAGAAACTTACAATTTATTCTATAAATTACAACCAAAGCAACTAATAAACTTAGAATAGGAAGATACTCCCTACATATAAATTCCTATCCTAAATCCATAGCACACATCAGAGGGAGACAAGCCAGCTACCACAGTTATTATTTAATTTCATCCTAGAAGTTTTAGACTGTAAAATAAGAATATTTAAAAGATTAAATAAATAAATAAAAATCATGATTGTCTACCCACAAAAGGTTTTCAAGTGAATTATTGCTAGCTCTAATAAAAGATTTTACCTATATATCCAGAAGAATAACCACTAGAAATATTTCTAGTTGAGTGTTACAGGGGAGTTTTATTTTCTTCTTTTTTTGTGCTACAGTTGACCTGCTAGGGATTCGAAGGGGTCCAAAAGAATTATCCTGAGACACCCTTATGAGCAGTAACTTTCCTCAGTGTTATTGAGTGCAGTTCATTTAAGAAAGGTAATACAGTAAGTCTCCCACGAATAAAACTTAGTGAACTTTCAAAGATGTGAATGTCCCCTGTATGCCACCTGTCGTACTGGACTACTATACTTGCCAAGGTACTGTACTGTAAGATTCAAAATATTTTCTTTATTTTTTATTTGTTTATTACATATTATTTCTGTCAAAAATACTATTGCAGTATAGTACTGTGTAGCTGATTGTGTTAGTTGGGTACCTAGGCTAACTTTGTTGGACTTATGAACAAATTGGTACTTAATGAGCATGCTCTCAGACTGGAATTCATTCATATATTGGGGACTTACTGTACAGGCATTTGGGACAATCTCAGAAGGAGGGTAAGGAGTGTTATTGACTGGACTAGAGGTAGAATTAGCTTTTTTATGTTCAAGAACCCCAGAAATTGGGAACTGTTAGATCCAAAAGAGGCCCCAGGAGAGAAAGTGGTTGCAGCTTGGGGTCTGTAAGCTGCTAGACCCCTGGACCTGCCCTCAGAGGTCCATAATCACTCCAGCTCCCAGAAGGAGCTGTGCTGGGAAAGATGAGGCCCAGAAGAATTGTGTTTAACGTGATCCTATAATTTATTGATGGGCTTCCCTTGTGGCTCAGCAGTAAAGAATCTACCTGCCAGTACAGAAACACAGGTTTGATCCCTGGGTCAGAAGGTCCTCTGGAGGAGGAAATGCCAACCCACTCCAGTACATTTGCCTGGGAAATTCCACAGCCAGAGGAACCCACTGGGATACAGTCCATGGGTTGCAAAGAGTCAGATATGACTTAGTGACAAAACAACAACAAAATAATTTACTGACAAACTTGAGACATTTTTTGAGGCTCAAGCAGGACTCTAGAATTAGGCCAAGAGTCAACTACGTGGTCCACCAGCGAATGTGCTCACTGGGGTGTGTGTGACCAGCCTGGCTGCCACTCTGCATTGGCTGCTCCTTCTCGTGGTTCCTCCTGACCTTCTGGGATCAGGCTCCTGGTAAAACCGAGGAACCTCAGCTTTTCTCTCCTGGAGACACTGTTTGTTAATTCTTGGGTTCACACTGTAGGGAAGAACTGCATCAAATATCTATTAACAAATACATATATGCACTTTCGGCTTCTCTGATGGCTCAGCAGGTAAAGAATCCCCCTTCAATGCAGGAGACACAGGAGACGTGGGTTTGATCCCTGGGTTGGGAAGATCTCCTGGAAAAGGGAATGGCTACTCACTCTAGTATTCTTGCCTGGAGAATCCCATGGACCAAAGGGACTGGTGCACTATAATCCAAAGGGTCTCAAAGAGTCGTACACAACTAACTAAGCACGCACACACGTGTGCACTTATGTATGTGTTTACATGTATTTACAGAGAAGATATACTTACCTGTATTTTTAAACCTTCATCTAAAAACATTCCTTTTCCATAGGAATAGTAAACTGAATTTTCCCAAGGCACATCAGTCTGTGTGTACTAATAAGGCTATTTTCTCATTAACTGCCAGTTTTCTCTGGCTCATTTCCCCACTTTCCAATATCCACTAGCCTCTAAGAACCAACAGGCGATGTTCACATGTTAACAGACTCTGCTATCTGAGCTGCGTCTAGCTGCTTTGTCAGGAACCGGCTCTTCTGTGACTCTGCCGAGCACAGCCGTTCTCTCTGGGTGCCAGAGCGGCACAGCATTGAAAACTGATAACTGTAGTTACAGTGGGTACCTGTGGGGAACAAGTGTGGGAGGGAAAACGTAACCTTTTTAACTGTATGCCCTGTGGTGCCTTTTGAGACTTTGTCTATACGTACAGTTTTTTCAGATAGAGAAAAAGTCCAAAAAACCAAATAGCTGTGCAGGTAGCTGTGTAGGAGACTGCTAGAATGGCTCTCTGGTTTCTGATAAAAAAAAATCCAAAGCAAGCCTGCTTGTGCATCCGTGTGTTCCAGAACAGCCCTGGCATTTTAATTCTCAGTCCTTGCTCTGTTCGGGCCCAAGACCAGCAGGTAGGAGTCATTTAAGGGACAGTCAAAGGGCAGCCACTCGCTCTAATTCCTTCTTCCTGCTGATGCTTAAGGCTTTGTGCTGTGGTGAGTCAAACTCATTCTGTCTGCCTTCTTAGAAGACTCCTTTGAGTCACTTAGAAATTCACCTCCACTTCCCAGATGGGCCACCAGCCAAGGGTTAACAATCCAACCAAGGGAAAAAAATGTTTGTAAAAAAGAAGACAAATGCTCTGAGAAACACCAGTTATAATTGAAATTGTTTATACAACCTTGTAAAGCGCTCTTGACTAAGCTGTAAAATGCTTAACCAAACTCCTCTCCCAGGCAGGGTACTTAAACTGTGAGGACATGTTTGTGTGGTTAGTGCTATGGTTACAGGAGCAGCTTGGGAAACGCTTAGCTCTTCATTAAAGGAGGGATTTTCTGTCCCTGAGAAGCCTTAGGAAGTAGAGTCGTCTCAAGGGCTCCGCAGCCTTGTAACAATGCTCGACATGTAACAAATGTTTAATAAATGTTAGCTTTTAAAATTATTGTTGTAGTTGTTTCCATAAATTCAAGTGACTTAGAGTGTCAAAAGCTAACATTCATTTTTTTTAAATCTGGAGTTTAGTTCTCTCAAGAGACCAACCGTGACATCTCAAAGCCATGTATGATCGTTTTAGCAGTAATTACTCCCTCCAGAATGGCAGGATCTTCTTCCAGAAGATTCTTAAACCTAGTTGTTGGGGGAAAACAATGATTAAGGTAATAGCATGGGCTCTGCTGTCACCTAGTGGAAAATTGGATTATTATAAGCTGTTCTCAGTTGCAACCTCATTGTGATAATAGCTCCCATTGACTTGCACTATATAGTTCTTCACAATTTCAAACCAAGAACAGAGTCCATGTCTGTGCTGACACGCCTTTTTTCTTATCCTCCCTGAAAATTGGAATATTCAGGAAACAAAGATGTCACAGCAATTGCAGCTCTCCCTTACGAGCCAGTGAGCCTCAGGGAATTCAGAAACGAAAGGAATATCTACCATCTAGCAGTTTCAGGTCTGATCCCTGGATTGGGAAAATCCTCTGTCGAAGGGACTGGCAACCCACACCAGGATTCTTGCCTGGGATACCCCATGGACAGAGGAGCCCGGTGAGCTGCCATCCGTAGGGTTGCAGAGTTGGACACTACTTAGCAATTCCCTGCAGCCAATTCCCTACAGTGAGCCTCGCGGAAACTCAGGATGTGAAAGCACAGGACGCTGGCCCCAGATAGCTGAGGTGCAGATCAGAGAAATGGTTTTAGCGAGTTTTGTCCGTCTCCCCGTGCATTTTGTGCTTGTTGTTGAGTTGCTAAGTTGTGTCGTCCAACTCTGCGACCCAATGGACTGTAGCACTCTAGGCTCCTCTGTTACAAGCACTGAACTCCTTAACTTGGGGTACCTGGCTTTCTTTAACAATCATCTCTTGATATTCAGACTACCTGCCCTTTGCTGTAAAACTTCTATATAACCTAGCCCCTCCCCACTTGCCTCCTCAGAGCAGTCTTCTCAGGGTTACTTAAGATGCTGCCTCCTGGGCTTAAGTCCTAAAAATTCCCACTGAATAAAATGTAACTCTGAACTTTTAAGCTGCGAATATTCTTAACATTTTAAGTATATTTTTCATATTTTAAGTTTACACCCTCCAAAAGAAAAGGCGCATGATCCTGTGTGAAGCTGCCCAGTCAGAAACCAGTGGCTGTAGAGAATGTTCTTGACAACTTCGGGGCTCCTGGTCACGGGGACATTGCTGGATCCTGAGAGAAGAGGATCGGGCACAAGTTGAGCCTTTGATAAATAACTGCAGGATGAATCTTTGTCACAATAATAACAAATAGACCGAAACAAGCAAACACATATACACACAACAAAAAAATGAAAAATGGAAGCTACTTAATCACATTTCCTTTAGAGTTTTTAAAGTGTCTTCATATATTAAGATATTCTCAGAAAAACCTATGAAATAGAGTATATTTTCCCATTTTAAAGATGAGGAAATTGCTGCTTGGGAAGGCTAACACAGTATGTCAAGCCAAAAAAACAAAAGCAAAGCTGTCTTCTGACTCCAAATTCTGAGTCTTACCCGTATCAGTCCTCTGCTTTGTGGGATCCTGTGAGGCTGTGGGTGGCTCATCAGGGGAGATATTAGCGAAGAAGGGAATGCTCTGGTTTGCCATTGAGAGAGGAGAGGAAAACCCTATAGAAGAGAAAGCGCACCCAGGACAGAAGGCAAGACTCTGAGGACCACAGGCAACTGCTAGGAAAAGATACCCTTCTCACCTCTTCAGGGCTGGCTCCGCCACTGTGCTGAGCTTCCCTGCCTGTGGATTCCTCTGTGTGAGCGACCCTGTGGACTGTTGCCTGCCAGGCTCCTCTGTCCATGATATTCTCCAGGCAGGAATACTGGAGTGGGTTGCCATGCCCTCCTCCAGGAGATCTTCCTGATCCATGGATCGAACCTGCGTCCTCTGGTCTCCTGCACTGGCAAGTGGGTTCTTTACTGCTAGCGCCTCCTGGGAAGCCAGTGGATTCCTCTGGGCTGTTGCTGATCTAGGAATCCCTCTGTGTCAGTTCTCCAACCCTCCACTCTCCACAGGCAAATCCCTTCCAGCTTTAAAAACCAATAATAACAATCTGCCTTTACCTAATGGTCACTAAGATTCTCTAGCATTGCTCTCCTAGTCTTCAAATTAGGCTTAGCAGAATTATAGACTCAGTAATTTCATCCCTACAATGACTCTTCATGGCACCCAAGCATAGTTTCAACACCAACCCCACTGTCGCCCTCCTCCAGAAACTGCTTTGCCCAGGTCCCCCGGGACCACCTGACTGTCAAATCTGGTCAACTTTTCAGATGTCTGCTTTACTCCTCGGAGCATTCACACTGTTGCCCATGGCCTCCATAACTGAAATTCTATCCTTCCAAACCTCCTGAGACATGGTGTTCCTGGGTTTGCCCTTCATGGGTGCCACTTCTTAGTCTTCTTCATTGTGATACTCTATTCCCCAAGTTCCCCCAAGAAAAACTCCCAAAGGCGTGTCACCACCTGACACCTGATTCATGTCTCAGCCTAAACATCTCCTCTGAGTCTCACCGGATATCCCAGAGATGCTGTAAATGTCCTGAATCAGAATTGTGCCCCTCACCTTCTCTCCACTTGTACAAGCCAGAGGAAGAAGAGCTATCAACAGAAAAGTGTAATAGTAAAAAGGATTAATGGAAGACCTCTGGGCTTAAAGGGGAGATGATTTTCTATTTCATCCAGCTGGGGAGAGAATTTCACCTAAAGAAAAAAAAATTGTTTTACCTTTTCTTTTGCCAAAGTTTTAAGTTTGTAGAAAAATTGCAAAATTAGAGCAATAAATTATCATAAATCTGTGACTAAAATTCCCCAGTTGCTAATACTTTGCCACATTTGCTTTCTCTCTCTCCATATATTTCTATGTATATTGTTATTTTATTGATGAACCATTTGAGAGCCACTTGCACACACCACAAGTGTCTACTCCTAAATACTTTAGCATCTATCTTTGAGGAAAGAGACATTGTTTTACACAGACCAGTAATGATTTAGAATTATATCATAATTCTATGATATAATACTATGTACTAGGCACTCAGATAAAAATGTTTAGCAGTTATCCCAATAATCTGGAGATCGTCACGCCAGCGTGGAGATGTTTTCCTAACTGTTCATCCGTGAGAGAACCAATCATGCCTTGTGTTTAGCTGTAATAGTCCTTTTAATATCCTTTCATCTGGAATGGTTCCCCAGCCTTTCTTTGTCTCTTCTGACATTGATATTTTTGTAAAGCATAAACAACTTGCTTGTGGCTTTTCCTTGTATTTAGATTTTGCTGATAGTTTTCTCATGATTAAATTCTGGTTATACACTTTTGGCAGGCATGTTACCTAAATGATGTTGTGTCCTTCAGCTTATCTTATCAGGAAGCGTGTGATGCCACCTTAGCCTGTTGACTATGATTATTTAGCTATAATGCTGCCTACTGTTAAAGCACATTTTTTTTTCTTATAGTTAATAAGCTCTGAGGAGAAATTTACTCAACAAACTTCCACCTAATGGTTTTAACATTCCTTGATAATTCTTATCTAAACCAAATATTAGTATGATGATTTTAAAACAGTGATTTTCTATAATTCCTTCCACATTTACTAGTTGATGTTCTATAGTACTATAAAGAAAGGCTTCTTGTTATCCTTATTATTTATTTCTTTGTTTTTGTGTTTTTTTTTTTTTAGTATCATTAAGGACTCCTGGATTCTTGGCTGATTTTTTCCCCAATGTATTATAATCCATTACTATCATTATTCTTTATTATTATTTTGCTCAAATTGTCAATGATTTGACCAATAGAAACCCATTCATGCTTCTTCCTCTTCTTTTTCACATGTCCCATTTGGGGGTACATTTTAAAACTGAAGTGTAGTTAACTTATACAGTGTTCTGTTAGTTCAGGTGAACAGTGAAGTGATTCAGTCTATATATGTATTCTTTTCAGGTTCTTTTCCATTTAACTTATTACAAGATATTGAATATAGTTCCCCGTGCTGCACAGTAGGTCTTGTTATCTATCTGTTTTATAGGTAGCAGTGTGTATCTGTTAATCCCAAACTCCTAATTTACCCCTCCCATCTACCCCCCATATTAAGCCATAACATTGTTTGCTGTCTGTGAGTCTTTTTGTTTTCTAAACAAGTTCATTTCTATCATTTAAATAAGTGATTATCATATGATAGTTGTCTTTCTCTGTTTGACTTACTTCACCTAGTATGATAATCTCTAGGTCCATCATGTTGCTGCAAATGGCATTCAGTTCAGTTCAGTTCAGTTCAGTCACTCAATCATGTCCAACTCTGTGTGACCCCATGGACACCAGGCCTCCCTGTCCATCACCAACTCCTGGATTTTACCCAAACTCATGTCCATCGAGTCGGTGATGCCATCCAACCATCTCATCCTCTGTTGTCCCCTTCTCCTTCTGCCTTCAATCTTTCCCAGCATCATGGTCTATTCAAATGAGTCAGTTCTTCACATAAAGTGACCAAAGTATTGGAGTTTCGGCTTCAGCATCAGTCTTTCCAATGAATACTCAGGACTGATCTCTTTTAGGATGGGCTGGTTGGATTTCCTTGCAGTCCAAGGGACTCTCAAGAGTCTTCTCCAATACCACAGTTCAAAAGCATCAATTCTTTGGTGCTCAGCTTTCCTTATAGTCCAAATCTCACATCCACACATGACTACTGGAAAAACCATAGCCTTGACTAGACAGACCTTTGTTGGCAAAGTAATTTCTGCTTTTTAATATGCTGTCTAGGTTGGCAATCACTTTCCTTCCAAGGAGCAAGCGTCTTCTAATTTCATGTCTGCAGTCGCCATCTGCAGTGATTTTGGAGTCTGAGTGAACTCTGGGAGATGGTGATGGACAGGGAGGCCTGGCATGCTGTGATTCATGGGGTCGCAAAGATTCGGACACGACTGAGCGACTGAACTGAACTGAACTGAACTGAACTGAAAAAAACTGTTTCCACTGTTTCCCCATCTATTTCCCATGAAGTGATGGGACCAGATGCCATGATCTTTGTTTTCTGAATGTTGAGCTTTAAGCCAACTTTTTCACTCTCCTCTTTCACTTTCATCAAAAGGCTCCTTAGTTCTTCTTCACTTTCTGCCATAAAGGTGATGTCATCTGCATATCTGAGGTTATTGATATTTCTCCTGGCAATCTTGATTCCAGCTTGTGCTTCTTCCAGCCCAGCATTTCACATGATATACTCTGTATATAAGTTAAATAAGCAGAATGACAATATACAGCCTTGACATACACCTTTTCCTATTTGGAGCCAGTCTGTTGTTCCATGTCCAGTTCTAACTGTTCCATCCTGACCTGCATACAGTTTTCTCAAGAGGCAGGATAGGTGGTCTGGTATTCCCATCTCTTTCAGAATTTTCCAGAGAATTTTCCACAGAATTTTTCAACTAATGGCATTAGTTTGCCCTTTTTATGGCTGAGTACCCAGGGGCGATGGCTGGGAGGAGCCACCCCTCGCCCGTGGCCAGAGGCGGCTGCTGGGAGGAGCAACCCCACCTCCAAGGAGCGGTGGCTGTGTGGGCGCAGGAGGGCCTGGAGGAGCCATCCCACGTTGAAGGTCAGGAAGGGCGGTGGTAAGGAGATACCCTTCGTCCAAGGTAAGGAGCAGCAGCTGCATTTTGCTGGAGCAGCCATGAAGAGATACCCCATGCCCAAGGTAAGAGAAACCCAAGTAAGATGGTAGGTGTTGCAAGAGGGAATCAGAGGGCAGACACACTGAAACCATTCTCACAGGAAACTAGTCAATCTAATCACACTAGGACCACAGCCTTGCCTAAATCAATGAAACTAAGCCATGCCTGCTAGGCAACCCAAGACGGGGGTGTCATGGTGGAGAGGTCTGACAGAATGTGGTCCACTGGAGGAGGGAATGGCAAACCACTTCAGTATTCTTGCCTTGAGAATCCCATGAACAGTATGAAAAGGCAAAGTGATAGGATACTGAAAGAGGAACTCCCCAGGTCAGTAGGTGCCCAACACACTACTGGAGATCAGTGGAGAAATAACTCCAGAAAGAATGAAGCAATGGAGCCAAAGCAAAAACAATATCCAGCTGTAGATGTGACTGGTGACAGACGCAAGGTCCAATGATGTAAAGAGCAATATTGCATAGGAACCTGGAATGTCAGGTCCATGAATCAAGGCAAATTGGAAGTTGTCAAACAAGAGATGGCAAGAGTGAACGTCAACATTCTAGGAATCAGCGAACTAAAATGGAGTGGAATGGGTGAATTTAACTCAGATGACCATTATATCTACTACTGCAGGCAGGAATCCCTCAGAAGAAATGGAGTAGCCATCATGGTCAACAAAAGAGTCCAAAATGCAGTACTTGGATGTAATCTCAAAAATGACAGAATGATCTCTGTTCGTCTCCAAGGCAAACCATTCAATATCATGGTAATCCAAGTCTATGCCCCAACCAGTAACGCTGAAGAAGCTGAAGTTGAATGGTTCTATGAAGACCTACAAGACCTTTTAAAACTAACACCCAAAAAAAGATGTCCTTTTCATTATAGGGGATTGGAATGCAAAAGTAGGAAGTCAAGAAACACCTGGAGTAACAGGCAAATTTGGCCTTGGAATGTGGAATGAAGCAGGGCAAAGACTAATAGAGTTTTGCCAAGAAAATGCACTGGTCATAGCAAACACCCTCTTCCAACAACACAAGAGAAGACTCTACACATGGACATCACCAGATGGTCAACACCGAAATCAGATTGATTATATTCTTTGCAGCCAAAGATAGAGAAGCTCTATACAGTCAACAAAAACAAGACCAGAAACTGACTGTGGCTCAGATCATGAACTCGTTATTACCAAATTCAGACTCAAATTGAACAAAGTAGGGAAAACCACTAGACCATTCAGGTATGACCTAAATCAAATCCCTTATGATTATACAGCGGAAGTGAGAAATAGATTTAAGGGCCTAGATCTGATAGATAGAGTGCCTGATGAACTATGGACGGAGGTTCATGACATTGTACAGGAGGCAGGGATCAAGACCATCCCCATGGAAAAGAAATGCAAAAAAAGCAAAATGGCTGTCCGGGGAGGCCTTACAAATAGCTGTGAAAAGAAAAGAAGCAAAAAGCCAAGGAGAAAAGGAAAGATATAAGCATCTGAATGCAGAGTTCCAAAGAATAGCAGGAAGAGATAAGAAAACCTGCTTCAGCGATCAATGCAAAGAAATAGAGGAAAACCACAGAATGGGAAAGACTAGAGATCTCTTCAAGAAAATTAGAGATACCAAGGGAACATTTCATGCGAAGATGGGCTCAATAAAGAACAGAAATGGTATGGACCTAACAGAAGCAGAAGATATTAAGAAGAGGTGGCAAGAATACACAGAGAACTGTACAAAAAAGATCTTCACAACCTGGATAATCATGATGGTGTGATCACTCATCTAGAGCCAGACATCCTGGAATGTGAAGCCAAGTGGGCCTTAGAAAGCATCACTACGAACAAAGCTAGTGGAGGTGACGGAATTCCAGTTGAGCTATTTCAAATCCTGAAAGATGATGCTGTGAAAGTGCTGCAATCAATATGCCAGCAAATTTGAAAAACTCAGCAGTGGCCACAGAAATGGAAAAGGTCAGTTTTCATTCCAATCCCAAAGAAAGGCAATGCCAAAGAATGCTCAAACTACCACACAATTGCATTCCTCTCACATGCTAGTAAAGTAATGCTCAAAATTCTCCAAGCCAGGCTTCAGGAATATGTGAACCGTGAAATTCCTGATGTTCAAGCTGGTTTTAGAAAAGGCAGAGGAACCAGAGATCAAATTGCCAACATCCGCTGGATCATGGAAAAAGCAAGAGAGTTCCAGAAAAACATCTATTTCTGCTTTATTGACTATGCCAAAGCCTTTGACTGTGTGGATCACAATCAACTGTAGAATATTCTGAAAGAGATGGGAATACCAGCCCACCTGACTTGCCTCTTGAGAAACCTATATGCAGGTCAGGAAGCAACAGTTAGAACTGGACATGGAACAACAGACTGGTTCCAAATAGGAAAAGGAGTATGTCAAGGCTGTATATTGTCACCCTGCTTATTTAACTTTTATGCAGAGTACATCATGAGAAACGCTGGACTGGAAGAAACACAAGCTGGAATCAAGATTGCTGGGAGAAATATCGATAACCTCAGATATGCAGATGACACCACCCTTATGGCAGAAAATGAAGAGGAACTAAAAAGCCTCTTGATGAAAGTGAAAGAGGAGAGCGAAAAAGTTGGCTTACAGCTCAACATTCAGAAAACAAAGATCATGGCATCCGGTCCCGTCACTTCATGGGAACTAGATGGGGAAACAGTGGAAACAGTGTCAGACTTTATTTTTTTGGAATCCAAAATCATTGCAGATGGTGACTGCAGCCATGAAATTAAAAGATGCTTAGTCCTTGGAAGAAAAGTTATGACCAACCTAGATAGCATATTCAAAAGCAGAGACACTACTGTGCCGACTAAGGTCCATCTAGTCAAGGCTATGATTTTTCCAGTAGTCATGTATGGATGTGAGAGTTGGACTGTGAAGAAGGCTGAGTGCTGAAGAACTGATGCTTTTGAGCTGTGGTGTTGAAGAAGGCTCTTCAGAGTCCCTTGGACTGCAAGGAGATCCAACCAGTCCATTCTGAAGGAGATCAGCCCTGGGATTTCTTTGGAAGGAATGATGCTGAAGCTGAAACTCCAGTACTTTGGCCACCTCATGCGAAGAGTTGACTCATTGGAAAAGACTCTGATGCTGGGAGGGATTGGGGGCAGGAGGAGAAGGGGACGACAGAGGATGAGATGGCTGGATGGCATCATGGACTCGATGGACCTGAATCTGAGTGAACTCTGGGAGTTGGTGATGGATAGGGAGGCCTGGTGTGCTGCAATTCATGGGGTCGCAAAGATTCGGTCACGACTGAGTGACTGAACTGAACTGAACTGAATTGTTTAAATCCCACCTCCCTCTCTAAACTGTAAGCTCCTGAGGGCAAGGACCATCTGTTTCACCCCCTTGCTTGAGCCCACATATATGAGGGCAGGAACCTGTTTGCTTTCATCTCTAGTATCTCCAGCAACTGGAACCATTCCTGGCACATCATAGGCACTAAATAAATATTTTTTGTTGCTAGACTTTGCTCGTAACTATTGTTTCAATGATCTAATTAGAAGGAAATGAAAGAAAGAAGGAAAAGGACACAGGTTTGTCATTCCTTGGGTTTTGTGGGTGACAAGCAGAGACAGCAAGGATTCCACAACACGAAAGCGCATTTTAAAATTGCCGTTTCATACATTTTTCAGACATGTAGGACTTAATGAGACTAATACTTTGTATGCGTATAGTGCATTAAAGTTTATAAAGGACAGTCAATATATATATACCATATGATTCTTTCAGCAGTCCTGTTAGACAGGTAGGGTATTTTCATGTTTATTTTACAGATGAGTTAACTAAGGTTCAAAAACATTAATCAGCTAACCTGGGGTTAGATGCATGGAATGACCTGAGCTGGGGTTAGAACCCAGGTGTCCTGGCTCCCAGTGCCTCAGGCTACCCAGCAGTGGTCTGGGGGACTGGCCAGGAGACTCCGTGAGGAAGAAGCTAGCACATTAGTCCTTCCAGGGATGCTGATAAGAGCTTAACCGCATTTAAAGCCTTCTGCAGAGGAGAGAGGTCTCACCTGGTGGTTCAGTGTAAAGAATAGGCCTGCAATGCAGAAGCCACAGGAGATGCGGGTTCAAAATACCTGGGTTGGGAAGATTCCCTGGAGGAGGGCATGGCAACACATTCCAGTAATCTTGCCTGGAGAATCCCACGGACAGAGGAGTCTGGCAGGCTACAGTCCATGGGGTCACAAGGAGTGGGACACGCCTGAGCATGCATGCACAGGTCCTGAGATACGGCTTTCCGGGTGGCTCTGTGGTAAAGACTCTGCCTGCCAATGCAGGAGGCGCGGGTTTGATTTCTGGGTCAGGAAAATCCCCTGGAGAAGGGAATGGTAACCCACTCCAGTATACTTGCCCGGGAAATCCCATGAACAGAGGAGCTGGTGGCCTGCAGTCCATGGAGTCGCAAAAAAGTCAGACACGACTTAGTGGCTACAGCAGAACAGACCCTGCGATGGGACAGTGCGCTAGCGCCACCTTAACCCGAGACGGCTGCGCTCCTCCTCAGCCCACGTGCTGGGGTCCTAGTCCCCAGTGTGATGATCTTTGGAGGTGGGCCTTGGGAGATGATTCCGTCCCGTGGGTGGAGGCCTCAGGAGAGGCATCAGTGCTCTTAGAAGAGGAGACCTAGAAGAGGTCATCTCTCTCTCCATGCGAGGACACAGCAGGAAGGCAGCCAGCTGCAAACCAGGAAGCGGGTTCTCACCCGACTCTGACTGTCGTGGTTCCCTGATTTCAGATTTCCAGCCTCAGCAGCAGTGAGAAACACGTTTCTGTTGTTTAAGCGACCCTGTGCTTTACTTCTGGTCAAAGCAACTTGAACTGAGTCAGTGGTCAACAACGGGCTCTTCTGGGCCGTGGAAGGGGCGGGACGTACATATGAGGAGGGATGCGACGGCTTCTCTGCTTAGCCCAAGCGGCGCCGTGAGAACGCAGCTGCACTTGCTCACCGGGCTGCCGGTCTCCCGGCACTGCGCGCCCGCGCCCTGCGGGAGGGCAGGTGGCTGCCCGCGGTGGAGGAGGGGCGGGGGACGAGGACGGGGCTTCCTGACTCCACCGGCCAGTCCGCCCCGCCCGCTCTCACAGCCGGGCCGACGGCCGAGCCGCGCTCCAGGGCCCGCCCGCCCCGGCACTGCGCTCGGCGGCCACACAGCGGCAGCGCAGCCTTAGTTAGCGGACGCTTCTCACCCGCTGCAGGAAGGGGCCTCTCCGGGCACTTAGCTAGGACGCCGCATCAGCCTGGGCCCTTTCCAGATAAACACGAGTACTTCTCTTATATAGTGTGATTAATATTCCAGCCATTCTTTATTCACTCATTCATGTAAATCATCGATGTATTTCTTTTTCTTTTTCTTTTTTTTCGTGTAGCTCTCATGCATTGATTGAAACCCGACTATTTGGCTTCCTTGGTGGCCCAGTGGATAAGAATCCGCCTGCCAAGGCAGGAGACGCAGGTTTAGTCCCTGGGCTGGGAGGATCCCATGTGCTGGGGAGTAGCTAAGCCCATGAGCGGCAACTGTGGAGCTTGTCTCCAGCGACCGAAGCCCCGGTGACCCAGGGCCTGTGCTTCACAAGAGAAATCCCCACGGGAGAAGCCTGCGCACCACAGCTGGAGAAAGCACGTGTGCAGCAGGGAAGACCCAGCACGGCCAAATATAAAAGCATAGACAAAATCATATACATATACATATACATATATACACACATATATAATGTTTACTATTTGCAAGGGCTCTGTTTTTTTCTTTTCTCTTTTCTTTTTACTTTACAATATTGTATTGGTTTTGCCATACATCAACATGCATCCACCATGGGTGTACACATGTTCCCCATCCTGAACCCCTTCCCACCTCCCTCCCCATACCATCCCTCTGGGTCATCCCAGTGCACCAGCCCCAAGCATCCTATATCCTGCATTGAACCTGGACTGGCAATTCATTTCATATATGATGAAATTCATTTCATATATGAAACTATACATGTTTCAATGCCATTCTCCCAAACCATCCCACCCTCGCTCTCTCCCACAGAGTCCAAAAGACTGTTCTATACATCTGTGACTCTTTTGCTGTCTCGCATACAGTTATCGTTACCATCTTTCTAAATTCCATATATATGTGTTAGTATACTGTATTGGTGTTTTTCTTTCTGGCTTCCTTCACTCTGTATAATCGGCTCCGGTTTCATCCACCTCATTAGAACTGATTCAAATGTCTTCTTTTTGATGCATGAGTAATACTCCATTGTGTATATGTACCACTGCTTTCTTATCCATTCATCTGCTGATGGACATCTAGGTTGCTTCCATGTCCTGGCTATTATAAACAGTGCTGCAATGAACATTGGGGTACATGTGTCTCTTTCAATTCTTGTTTCCTCAGTGTGTATGCCCAGCAGTGGGGTTACTGGGTCATAAGGCAGTTCTAGTTCCAGGTTTTTAAGGAATCTCTACACTGTTCTCCATAGTGGTTGTGCTAGTTTGCATTCCCACCCACAGTGTAAGAGGGTTCCCTTTTCTCCACACCCTCTCCAGCATTTATTGCTTGTAGACTTTTGGATAGCAGCCTTTCTGACTGGTGTGAAATGGTATCTCATTGTGGTTTTGACTTGCATTTCTCTGATAATGAGTGATGTTGA
>NW_024070199.1:1111492-1182881 GCF_014754425.2 Oryx dammah | reverse complement strand
TCAACATCACTCATTATCAGAGAAATGCAAGTCAAAACCACAATGAGGTACCATTTCACGCCAGTCAGAAAGGCTGCTATCCAAAAGTCTACAAGCAATAAATGCTGGAGAGGGTGTGGAGAAAAGGGAACCCTCTTATACTGTGGGTGGGAATGCAAACTAGTACAACCACTGTGGAGAACAGTGTGGAGATTCCTTAAAAAACTGGAACTAGAACTGCCTTATGACCCAGCAATCCCACTACTGGGCATACACACTGAGGAAACCAGAATTGAAAGAGACACGTGTACCCCAATGTTCATTGCAGCACTGTTTATAATAGCCAGGACATTGAAGCAACCTAGATGTCCATCAGCAGATGAATGGATAAGAAAGCAGTGGTACCTATACACAATGGAGTATTACTCAGCCATTAAAAAGAATACATTTGAATCGGTTCTAATGAGGTGGATGAAACTGGAGCCTATTATACAGAGTGAAGTAAGCCAGAAAGAAAAACACCAATAAAGTATACTAATGTCATTTTCTTCTTCAAAGGATCTTTCCAATTCAGGGATTGAATCCACGTCTCCTATGTCTCCTGCACAACCCAGGAAGCCCAGTCACAGTCTCGAGCAAGAAGTAGATCTCAATAAGGCTTTGTGAATGAATGAATATGTACATAAAGCATTACCAATGAAATTACACATGAAATATTTGACTCATGCAAATATATTCAACTCTTTGACAAATAGATAGATGCTGCTGTGATTAATAAAATAAAAATTTACTAAAAGGTTTTATTGGTTTAAAAAAAGCTTCTTACCTCCCCTTAACAGATCTCTAAGTAACAGCTAGAAAAATGCCTAATTCCTGAGGCTGGAAATTTCTTTATATTAAAAATGTACCATTACGCTTGGAAAGGCTGGAGACCCCTGTACAGATATAAATTTCTTGAAGGTAGAAGTCTGTCCCCTTGCGTGAGTACATGAGTACATTCAAAATTATGTAATGAATAGAATACAATGCTGACAATAAATCATATTCATGAGAAAAAGAGTAAAATAATACTTTCCTCACCATTTTAAATTTATGATTTAAAACCATTTTATTGTCAAATGTAATCTACATTCATACAAGTGCAAACATGTACATTTTCCCAAATATTTATAAAGCGAACACCCTGTATTCACTTGCAAAATAAGAAACAAGACGTTGTCAGCCTTCCCAACCTCCTCTCCCTCGGATGCGTCATGTTCTGATCACAAAGACCCCTCTTGCCCCAAAGGGAAACGTGTCCAAGCTGTAATGATAATCACATCCTCACTTCTAAAACAGCACTTCCTTCTATATGTACATCCCTAAACCAGGTAATTTAATGTTGCCTGCTTTTGAACTCTGTTTAAATGGAGTGTATCAAATGCATCCTTTGTGTTTCATTTCTTGCTCAGTACTAAATCTGCATGACTCATCCATGCTGTTGTATAGCTGCAGGTTTCTAAAATAGTTTTTACCTTTATTTTTCAAAGTGTAATATTCCATACTGTGTCTATACTATTGTTATCCATTCTATTGTAGATGACATTTAAATAGTTTCTAATGTGGTGTAACACACGTTTAACAAAAGCATTTAGTTAATGTATCTATTTCATGTGATTACTGATAATGTTTGGATTTAAATTTACCACCTTATTTTGTGCTTCTATTTGTCCTACCAGTCCTCTTTATAATTATCCCCTTTTTTGGACTTTTTTGGATTGAATATTTTTCATCTTTCTATTTTTATTTCTACAAGCTTAGAATATGTACCTTCTGTTTCCATTCTTGTAGTGGTATCCTAAATATTACAACATTTACATTTAAATTATAAAACTCTAAAATTGCTTTATACTTTGCTCCCTTCATATTATAACATTAAAACCTTAGAAAAATTTTAATCCATTTTTCTCATCAACACAACTTTCATGTATTTTCATTCTTTCTTTGCTTTTAACTTAATGCATTATTGCATTTTTATACTCATTTATCACTTTCTTTGCTCTTGATCTCTTTTCGCTTCTCAGACCTTTCATCTAGGATTACTTTTCTTCTAGTTGAAGTATATTATTTAGCATTTCCTTTAGTTAGGGTCTGCTCATAGTAAACTCTGTCTAATGTCCTTGAGCTAAAAATATTTCTTTTCTCCTCATTTTTGAAATAAAATTAAGTGGCTATAATACACTTGATCAGCAGTTATTTTCAGCACCATTAAGATATTCTGTGTTCCATTTTGTGGCTGAGAAGTCAGCTTTTGGTCCAACTGTTGCTCTTTTAAAAGTAGTATTTTATTTGTGTCAGTTTTTAAGATTATTCTCTGTACTCTGTGATTTCACTTTTATTTCTCTAAGATTTATTTTTTTCCTATTTTTCCTTCTTAAGATTGTCTATGCTTCTTGAAACCATATATTGTTTTCTTCAGTTTTGGAAAATTCTTAGCTATTATTTTCAGCCCACTTTCCTGACCCTGTTTTCTGAAACTCCAACTAATGTATGTTTGACCTTCCTTTTTTGAGATATAATTAATGTATCATTTTACTCTTCATGTTTCTTAATTCCTCTTTGATATTTTCATCTTTTTATCCATATGTGCTTCATTCCTTTTCATTTCTTCAGGTGTATCTCCCAGTTTACTAATTTTATCTTTCGCTCTTTCCATATTCTAAGTTCCTACACTGAGCTTCTAATATCAAATATATGTATATACATATATGCAATTTCTAGAAGTTCTCTTTAGGTCTTTTTCAAATGTGTCAGATCACTTTTCATAGTTTCTGTCTTTTATTTCTTTTAGAAAGGTCAGCATACACATTGCTATATGTGAAATACATAACTAATAAGAACCTACTATGTAGCACAGAGAACTCTACTCAGTACTCTGTAATGACCTATATGACCAAAGAGTCTAAAACAGAGTGGATATACATATATGTGGAGTCTAAAAAAGAGTGGATATACATATATATTTGTGTGTATATATATATATATGTAATATATATATATATCTGATTCACTTTGCTGTACCGCAGAAACTAACATAACATTGAAAATCAACTACACTCCAATACAAATTAATAAAAATAAAAATAAATAAGTAGAAAAGTCAGTATAGTTGCTTAATTATCCCTGTTTGATAATTTCAATATTTGAACTCCCTGTGGGTTTCTTCCCCCTTGCTCCAATCACAGTGTGTATATAAGTAAAATTTAGTTAAAATGAACAATATTGGTGTCATTTTTCAAAGGAATTAAATAGGAAACAGCAAGCTGGAGTTAGGAATAATGTAGCCCGTGGTTATCACAGACAGACAACTGATAGACTGATAGGGTTAGCTGGAAAAGCAGGGAGATTTTTCCTGCCTATAAAATTTCTGAATTTTTGATTCTGACCCTAATTACATTTTATCTTCTAGCCTCTCCACTTCCCTTGCTCCCCCAAAAGTGACATCTAGAACAATCCCTCTGTTTTTCTCTGATCTGCAGAGCAATTGCTGCTATGGCTATGAGATTAAGCCTGATCACAGCCCTGCAATTATTAATAGCTCTGAAAGTAGCCACTGATAGGGGTTCAGGTTTCTTTCCTCTACTTTCCCATCCAGAGCTTTCTTGGCACAGCTGTACCTCAGACCTGGGGGCCATTCCATAGCTGCTCTCTGATGATTTAAGGGGCTCCTGCTTTCTCTCCATCAGTGCAGGATACTGTCAGCATCAGTGACTTAAGGTCTGTAAAGATCTAGTTAGGTTAAAGGGAAGCCTTCATGGTGCTTAAGATAAAAATACAAAACAGCCTTTCTGGAACTTTCTTATGGGAGAAAGGGCACTTGAACAACATTTTCCTGACCCTAATATAAGCAGGAAATCACAGTGGAATCAATAGTGAGCCATGAACCTTTGCAGGCAGCTGTCTGTATAATGGCAACATCTATGCAACGTCAAAACACTGTGTTACAGCATGATTTTGCCCTTGTGATGTCAGGCAACTGTCTGAATGAGGAAGATAAAAGCTGTGCTTGTTTGTAAAGATTTCTGCCTTTTAGCTATTTCCAGGATTCACTAGGCACCTATGATCTCAACAGCAGCATGTATTTTTGAAGGGCTTAACATTGAGGAGACCCAGGTTCGATCCCTGGGTCAGGAAGATGCTCAGGAGAAGGAAATGGCAACCCACTCCAGTACCTCTTGCCTGGAAAATCCCATGGACGGAGGAACCTGGTGGGCTGCAGTCCATGGGGTCTCAAAGAGTCGGACATGACTGAGCGACTTCACTTCACTTAACATTGAGAAAGAGACAAAGGTCATTTCCAAGGCTTATTTTCCTTGACTCTGGAGAGAATTATGCGGCACCTGACTGAGGAAACCATTCTCAGTGTCATTCCTGAATTACAAAGATGCAGACTTCGCACTTACAAATTAGATGTTAAATCCAGGCTTCCCCGGTGGTGCTAGTGGTAAAGAACCCGCCAGCCAGTGCAGGAGACATAAGATACTTGGGTTTGATCCCTGGGTTGGGAAGATTCCCTGGAGGAGGGCATGGCAACCCACTTTAGTATTCTTGCTTGAAGAATCCATAGACAGAGGAGCCTGGCGGGTTACCATCCAGAGGGTCACAGAGTTAAACATGACCAAAGCGACTTAGCACATGTACACACATGTTAAATCTAGACTGATAGGGACTTCTCTAGTGGCTCAGTAGTAAAGAACCTGCTTGCCAATGCAAGGGACACAGGTTCGATCCCTGATTCAGGAAGATCCCACATACCATGGAGCAACTAAATCTGTGTACCATAACTATTGCACCTCTGAACCCACATACAGCAACTACTAAAGACTGTGTGCCCTAGGGCTTCCTCTCTGCAACAGGAGAAGCTGCTGCAATGAGAAACCTGCGCGCTGCAACTAGAGACTAGCTCCCGCTCGCCACACAGCAACAAAGACCCAGCACAGTCAAATAAAGAAAGAAAATTATTTTTTAAAATCTTGATGATATCTTGAGGCCTGTTTTATGTGTGACTCATTTAAACAACCAGTGCTGATCACATCAACCTCTTCAAGGTAGCCTCAGCGAAGGAAGCCAGTCAAGGACGTCATTACCAGTCAGTAAAGCTCAAAATGTGAGCTATGAAAACAGTTCTAGAGTCAGATATACTAGACCTCTCCCTCACCCCTACAACTGCTCCCCAGGATATTTCATATATTTCTTTTACAATGTCACACAAACATTTCTCTCATAAAATCAGAAGCTCTGCCAACCCAAGACCTTAGTTTCCATTTGGCAACAACTGACCGGTGTGGAGGGGCTGTCCCCTCCTTAGACGGGACATGCACTTTCTAGCTGTCCTGGCCTCAAGCACTCTCTGTTGCCTCACTTACTTGGAAGCACAGCGTCTGAGGCTTCCCTTTTTCTCGCTCTACCACTTGCCTTGTCTCTGTTGCCTGTGGCTGCTCTGCTCACCGTTCTCTGCATCTTCGTCTAGACGTTTAACTGGCCTGTGGAGCCGTGGCCGGGGTTTGGCATCCGCAGCCCCTCACCCCTCTGGCTGCCTCTTGCCCGTTTGCAGCCCTTTCCCTTCGGTTTCCTCTCAAAGCTAAAACTGTGTTCCTTTTATCCAGTTTCGATGGCACGAATGTTTGGCTGTTGGGAAGCCCACAAACCGTCATTTACCCTGAGACCTATACCTTCTGGAGAGAGTGCCATGGTCTTTTTATGAATTTCAGGGATTTATATTATCCTTTGCACAGGCTAAGGAAGTTACCTGGGTTTGGTAGTTACCTTCCTGCAATATAGGAAACTGAGAGACTTTTATTTCTTTTATTAACCTTGGTGTTTATTTCATGTGATCTTTATTTGAAACACTATCACTCCAGGTAATCCTGTTTAAAAAAGTCTGACTTTGATCCCCTGCTTATTCCTTAACCATTGATAAATCAGAGGAGGTGGGTTCAGCTTGTCAGCGTTACTATTTTAGAACTGAGAGACAATTTCTTAAGTCTCCATCTGGTGTATTGTTGGGCAAGGCAGCCAGTCATCACAAAACAGTCCTCTGACCTCCAGCTTTGAAACTACGTTCACAACGCTGGGGAAGCCAGAGTTCTTTTCCTCTGCCTTGACGTATGCAAGTTGAATCACGCTGTTATAGGCTATTTTAAGTACATGCTGCGGTTGATCTATTATTTGCCAGTTAATTCAAGTTGCTTCATCTGTGCATGTTTAGTTCCCTCCTGTGGCTAGTGGCCACTTATTGGAGAGTGCATTTGTAGGTCATTGATTTTACTTGGGTTCGTGTGAAAGATTGAAAGTAAGAGAAACTTAAGGAAAGGTCCCTGGTGGAGACAATCGCAGTGGCCTAGGTGGGTGGGATCTTAATGACTTAGACCAGGCTGAGACCAGTGGGAATGGAAAGCCAGGCATACGTTCATTACGTGATTGAAGAGCAATCAATTAGAAAAATCCTTGAAAGCTGGAGGCCAAGATAAATCTCTTTAAGCATTAAATAGCTCCGGCCAAAGTTTGTTCTCCAGAGTTCTAGTTGCATGGACTGTGAAGAGAAGAAAAGGTTTAGGTGTGCTGACATTAGGAAACAATGTGTTATACCGCCAGTCATCTCAGAGACTTTAAGTATGTTACTGTGCTTTCTGAGCCTGCAAGGGCAGCATAAGGTAGGCCACACTTCGTCAACTTGTTGGACTGTGGAATTCTTTTTGATGGACACCTGTTAGTATTATTATTCTGTAGGGCAAGTTTTGAGAAAAGGAAAGCAGCCAGGATACTCATCACATGCTAATAAGGTACTAGCCGGAGAAGCTAGCACAAACGGGCCAAAGGGCACAGGTGAGCTGAATGATGGGGTCATGTAGACTCCTGTGCCAGCCCCACTGTGGCACTGCACCTCTTCCTCAGCTCTGCTAGGATGGGTCATGCCAGACCCATCTTAGGGTCTGCTCTTACATTATAGGAGCAAGAAGGAATGTGTTTAGCATCTAGACACACCCCCGCAGTGTCCCTTGTACTGTCTTCTCTAATTTTACCGGTAATCATGGCCTAAGAATTGCATGGTGCCTAGGGGCTCAGACCGCCAGGTCATAACGGGCCTGCCGATGAAAGAGGAGATGGGATGAGTTGGTTTGTTGGTAAGCCAGCTCAATACGCCAGTGAGACTGAAACCAGGCTGCTATGCACGGCAGCCCCAGTCAAGAGAGGCGCAAAAGGCAGCAGTGAAGGGACATTCTCCCCAAGAGCAAAGTTTCGGAAAACATAGCTGATCAGACACTTCGTGTGGAAAGACAAAGGTCTTGAGATCCATGTGTGTGTATGTGTGTGTCTGTACAAACTCACGGCCAGGGGCTTAGAAGGAGAAAGATTAAAAGTGTGCAGCCCAGGAGGACTGGGAAAGAGGCACGCACGTCCATGGCCCTGGGGAGGGGATGAAAAGCACGCAGGTTTTCGTATGACGTGCTCATCCGCACTGAAGACTCCTGCCGTGAAAGAGGCACTGAACCGCCATGCAGATAGAGCAGCACAGGAGCCGCACAGTGAGTGCCCGGGAGGAGGAGCCCTGTCCTCACAGACACAGGCTATGCACGGGCCGTACAACACGGGTTCCCACCCTCCAAGACCAGCACAACCACGACTGCTGTGAAGCATCTAACCTGTCCACAACAGAGGCCAGGATTGAGCTCTTGATATTACACCATTCCTAGGAGAGACTAACCTGCCATTCGATGTCAGAATGATTAAATGAGATCACTTCAATCCTGGCACTTCATCTTGACTAGAATCAGCGGATATTCTGGGTGTGGGTTTGCCTTTCCTACCTGCATGTCTTCAGCCAGTACTACTATCTGAAGGCTCACAGATTAGCTGATCTGTTTACATGGGATCCCGCATAATGTGGAGACCTGATTCACGGCACAGGGACTCATTCCATGAGATCCAATGGTCCTTTTCCACATGGTACCACTCAGAGGATGCTGGCCTGATAGAACAATGGAACAGCTCTTTGAAGGCACAGTTGAGACCCCAGATTGGTGATAATGCTTTCTGAGTATGGTGTACCATTCTTTAAGGCCCAGTATATATGCTAAAGCTATTCACTGGTAGCTCAGCGGTAAAGAATACACCTACAATACAGCAGACACAGAGACACAGATCCGTGGGTTGGATCCCTGGGTCAGGAAGATCCACTGGAGGAGAAAATGGCAAACCACTCCAGTATTCTTGCCTGGAGAATTCCACAGACAGAGGAGCCTTGGCAGGCTACCGTCCACGGGGTCGCAAAAGAGTCGGACGTAACTTAGTGACTAACCAGCAACCATGCATATGCTTAACCAATGATCGTTATAAGGTACTGGACCCATTGCATTACATGGTTCCAGGAAGGAGTAGACATAGAAGTGGTCCCATTTATCATCACCCCCAGTGGCACATTGGAGTAATTTATTCTTTTATCTTCACAGCTCTAGGTTCTACATGTATAGAAGTTCATATTCCCAGCTGTAGAATACTTTCACCCAGTGATAAGTAGGGGTCCCACTGAATTTTAAGTTATGTGTGTCATCCAACTTCTTTGGGGTTTTGAGAGGTCCAGAAGACAAGGAAAGGAGTCACCAGCCTGCCAGGAATAATTGACCCTTATCATCAGGAGGAGAGAGGGCTGTTCTTATGCAACAGGAGCGAGAAAGAATATGTGTAGCAACCAGATGGACCACTGAAGGGTCCCTTGTTATTGTCTTATCTAATTTTAATTAGTAGCCATGGCCTAAGAATTTCATGTTAACTAGGGGCTTACATCCCATGGGAATGAGAGTTTGAATTGCCCCACTAGGGCAGACACCAGGCCAGCAGAGGTGCTAGACGGGGTGTGGGGAATTTGGAATGGGAGCTAGAGGAGGGAGCATCGCTTGAACTCTTATGACCATAAGCTCCAGTAACTTTCCTTTTGTGACTTTCCCCAAGGGACCAGACCAACAAGGATCCTCAGGTTGTTCCAAGATGGGGTAAATTTGTAAGAAGCAGATGGATCCATATAGCCCAGGAGACGGACTCTGGCGGATGCAGTGATATTCTCCACAGACCCCTTTTCAGGACTGAGTAGTTAGCCTCTCAGCCACCAAGAGGCCCTCCTCATGAATCACCTCTGGTCAGAGGGAGCTGACTCACTCAAGCCTACACCCCTTCCCAAAGGCAGCATGTATCCTGTAACTAGTCAATATGGAGGACAAAGGTCTTAGCCCCTTGCTGAGTTCAGGACGTCTCGGAAGGTCTACCTCAGTGTCGGAGTTACCCAGGAATCCAGCTGAGGTCTCCCTGCAACTGTGCTGTGGGCCAGCTTCTCTTGCTCTGTTCAGCCTTCCTCACTCTGTAACAGCTGTTATAACTGAAAGTCCTCCCAATATAACACATGCACATACATCTTGGTATCAGAGTCTTTTTCCTATGACACATAGGAAATAAGGGTTCTCTCTAGAGCTTAGGCAGCCTGATGTAAATCAAAAGCCTGATCACACTCTGATTACGTTACACTAAATCAACCTAGAATTAATGGACGCTCTGTGTCCTTATCAATTTCCTACTAATGTGGTTGGAAGCCCCAGATTTCCCTACAGTGTGACAGAACAGCTTTGGGCTTCAGTGGCTAAGGGAACATACTGTGAATAGGAAGAGGTTTTGGAGAAATAGAAGAGACAGAGATCATGGTCCTAAGGTTGTGATCTAAGAAGGATGATTGCTTATTGAGTATCAAGGAACCTCTATTAGTTGATCACTCTCAACTGAGAGTAGGAAAGGTGTGTTGGACCCCTGGGTAAAAAAGTGTTTAAGAAGATGAGTAGGTACCAAAAAATACCAAAGCAAAAATTTTAATTGTTTCTTCCAATGGAATATAGGCTTTTTAGGAAAAAAAAGTCTAAGTCCTTCATATTTTTTAATGATTATGTTGATTTGTTACCTTTAAACCAGACGTGGCTGAAAATTACACTATATTTTGATGAACTTCAACATGTAGAACTTCACACTAAAAAATTCCCATGACCCAGTAATTCCATCTTCAGTAAATACTCCAGTAAACACTCTTGTACCTACAAAAGGATGTTTACGGCAGCACTATTTGCAGCATCAAAAGTTTGAAGCAGGGCTTCCCTGGTGGTACTGTAGCTAAGAATCCACCTGCCAATGCAGAGGACATGCGTTCCATCCTTGGCCAGGGAAGAATCCACATAACACAGAGCAACTAAGCCCATGTACCACGACTACTGAACCCGCACTCCAGAGCCCACAAACCGCAGCTACCGAGCCTGTGCCTTGGTGCCGCAGCTACCAAGCCTGTGCTCCGCAGCTGCTGAAGACTGCATGCCTGGAGCCTGTGCTCTGCAACAGAGAAGCCACCTCAGTAGGAAGCCTGTGCCCCTGAACAAAGAATGCTCCTGCTCACTGCAAGGAGAGAAAGCCTTACACAGCAAGAAAGACCCAGCACAGTCACAAATAAATTTTAAAACGTTTTTGAAGCAGTCCAAATATTCTTTAAGAGAAAAATGGATGAATATTCACATAATGGATATTGTCATATTCAGCAATAGAATACAACAGTTGAACTACAGTGAAATTTTAAAATATGGATGAATCTAGTAATGGGATATTCAGTGAAAAGAGTAAGAATCAAATGTTGCATTGGGTTTGATTGTATTTTTATAGCAATAGAAATACTAAAATAGTAATTTCTATAGTATAGAAATTACTAAAATTTCTAAAAAGGCATTTTGTAGTCATGCATACAGATACAGACGCAATAAAATGTGAAATTCAGGGTGATGAGTTCCTCGAATATGGGAGTATCAGGGGATATTTGGTTACAACAGCAGCAGCAGGTTATTGCCAAGGACCTAGCTTTTATTTTGGTGGTGGATGGATCTGTTATGTTTGTTATTCTACTAAGAAATTTGAGGTCCACACATACGTCACCAATATGAGAGTGTCATAAAAGAAAGAGTGTGATGAATACTATTTCAGTCCTGAAAGGGGAAAAATAAACCCCACAGATGGTCATATCTGATTTGCACCTTCAATGTCAGTCCAGTTTTCAATATTACACAACCACACACCCATGGTTAGTACCCTACATTGACTCATTCAACCCCCATTTCAGTCCCCCTTTAACATGCAGAATTCAGAAAGCTAAAGACCACACTTCTCAGACCTCTTTGCAGCTAGGGCTTCACGTGAGTGTAGTCAAATGAGACTTGATTCATAACTAAGCGGTATGGGAAGAGAGACAAGTTGGCACACCACTTGGCTGGTATGGACAGTAGCATTGGCAGAGAGGCAGTGTGTCCAGGGGCAGGCAGCTAGGGTATCAGCTTCCTGAAAATGCAGGAAGTCTCTTGACCAATGCAGAAGCAACTGTTCTGTTGACCTAGTTCCATATTTTCATCTTGGGAGTTGATCTTGGAAGTTCAGCCCTCAAAAAAGAGGACAGCTGTTTTGGCCTCCCAGTGGTACAGTAAACCACAAGAAATCCTTTCTCTTAAACTTGTTGAAGAGATTCTGCTCTTCAAAACTTAATCATGGCTGATACAATATCCATTACAGAAACTTTCCTACTTCTAGAAGTAAGATTTTATGAAATGAAAAAAAAAAAAACTGTCATTGATTGGCTCTTTTCTGCTCGAGGCTTTCTTCTTATCAAGAAGGACCATAAGCTTTCCTGTCCTTCAATTTAAATACAAGTGACACTTATAAATGGAAAATATGACAGATGAAAATTTTGTATCTCATAGTTGTTCATCTTATTTCAGATAGACAATATATGTCTTAGTAAAACCAAATTGTTATGCACCTATCATACTTCTTTATAGTGAAACAATACTGCGCTTATTGAGTATTAAAATTCTACAAAGGTAGAAAGGTGTGTGACACTGTGATAATTAAATAAAGTTTAAATTTCTATTAAAGTCATACCTACTCAGATGTTCCTAATACATAACCATTAATGAAGAAGGCTTTTTACAATCCCAAAGTGATAGGAAGTGTATGTGATACGAAAACTTACTCATATAGGTCACTCATCCAGCAAAAATGGGACTTAGTAGGATATCTGTAAATCTTCAGAGAATGGTTTAGTCTCAAGGCAAGGAGTCCTGCTTGATTATGAAATGTGGCTCTTCATGGATGCCTAGATTAGACATAGTCGCTGCAAGTGGCCTTTCCTGGGGAGGAAACTTCCATGTGCTGAGTAGGTGGCAAAATGACAATCAGGGCATGAGAATGTATAATAGCATAATTATAATAGACCACTACTTACTAGTAGGCTCATTTTTCCTGTAACTGTTTTCTGCTGTGAGTATAATTGAGTTATATTAAAACTGTACAGTAGAAGACATGTCATTAGCTGCCCCAACACAGCTTGAAGGAGGGCCAGCCATACAAAATATGGGGGTTGAAGGGCATGCAAGAGTGTGGAGGGAAGAAGGAGAGGGGAAAGATTAGCTACAGCTGATTGGATGTATGGTGAACACCCGACTAGAAGCTGTTGTAGCAGAAAAGTTGAACTCAGATCTGCAAAAAACCAACATCAGTGGTATGTATATCTGATGCTGAGTTGGGGCTAGGGACTGTTGAGCTATGTGCAAGAGCTAAGCAATTAAAGAAGTTTGTGGAAAAAACTCTGTTCAGTCACTCAGTCGTGTCCGACTCTTTGCGACCCCATGGACTGCAGCACAGGCCTCCCTGTCCATCACCAGCTCCTGGAGCTTACTCAAACTCATGTCCATCGAGTCAGTGACGCCATCCAAACATCTCATCCTCTGTCGTCCCCTTCTCCTCCCGCCTTCAGTCTTTCCCAGTGTCAGGGTCTTTTCCAATGAGTCAGTTCTTCACATCAGGTGGCTAAAGTATTGGAACTTCAGCTTCAGCATCAGTTTTCCAATGAGTGGAAAGAGCTAGAGTGAAGCAAACAGGAAAAAAGAAGCACAGAAGTAAAGAGACCACACAGTCTCAATTTTCATTGTGCTAAGAGAACACAATCTAAGAAAAGCCTCAAAACCATTTATAGTTCAGTTCAGTTCAGTCGCTCAGTCATGTCCGACTCTTTGCAACCCCATGAATCGCAGCACGCCAGGCCTCCCTGTCCATCACCAGCTCCCGGAGTTCACTCAACCTCACATTTATCAAGTTGGTGATGCCATCCAGCCATCTCATCCTCTGTCGTCCCCTTTTCCTCCTCCTGCCCCCAATCCCTCCCAGCATCAGAGTCTTTTCCAGTGAGTCAACTCTTCACATGAGGTGGCCAAAGTACTGGAGTTTCATCACTACTGGAGTTAACATCATTCCTTCCAAAGAACACCCAGGGCTGATCTCCTTCAGAATGGACTGGTTGGATCTCCTTGCAGTCCAAGGGACTCTCAAGAGTCTTCTCCAATACCACTGTTATAAGCACACATCAAAAACCTTCACCAAGGCATCTCCTTAGACACTGGTCATTCACCATGTTGAGCAGATCATTAATCCCATGGCCCTGTTTGATTTTCCTGGGAAGTAGGCACTTTGGCCTTCATGGGTCTTTTCCTCTATAAAAAAAGAAATGGGATCCATAATATAAATATATATGTGTGTATATTATATAAAATATATATTTATGAATTATATTTATGACTACATTAGAATAAAGGCAAATATAATCCATGCTGGATTCATTATTATATATACATTATTATTGTTATTATATGTATAATATATGTGTATAATATATTTTATTATGTCATTTTTCTTCAGCTTTTAAAGAAAATTAAAATTGAGATATTTTCATGGGCCCTGAAAGTATCGTACATAGAAGCTTTTGGATACATCAGGCCCAAGAATTTCTAATACTTCTAAGGATTAGGTATAGGGAATTTTGAAGAGCCTAAGTCATAATTGCAATCTTCACTATTCCTCTTAAGACCTCTTCAATTTCTCTTTTAAGGTGGACTTTAAATCCTCCATGTACACTGTTTAAAAATGCACGACTTGCTTGTCAGCACATACTTTGCGTCCATGTACATCTGTAAGTTGGTAATTTGGCTGTCGGGTTTTAAGTGGCTGTCATTCTCATTCTAGAAATTGATGCCTTTACCTCTCTGCCTCACTTCAGGAAGCACGTGACTCTGAACTGAGTCCCCTTAAGGACATGATTAGCTTGCAAAATTGGGACTATTTCCTCAGAGCACTAACTGAAGAGGAGTATTAAAAGAAGAAATGAATTCATGAGTAGTGGTGGTAGTTTAGTCACTAAGTCGTGTCTGACTTGCAGTCCCATGGACTATAGCTGGCCAGGCCCCTCTGTCCATGGAATTTTCCAGGCAAGAACACTGGAGTGGATTGTCATTTCCTTCTCCAGGGAAACTTTCAGACTCAGGGATCAAATCTGTGTCTCCCGCATTACAGGAAATCTCCTGCATTGCAGGCAGATTCTTTACAGCCAGAGTCACCAGGGAAGGCCTGGATTCATCAAGGAGATTGCAAAAAGACTGCATACAAACCTCACAGACAAAATGGAATACATATGAACAACTTGTTCCAGAATAAATTTTGATCAAGGGACTCCGCCCTTTTTCTGATGCCCTAGAGAAGCCAAGTTTCCTTGTGAATCTCATTCAAGGGCCTGGAATAAAACAAGCAATGCCACTTAGCACTGTTTATAGGAAGGATAAGTAGTAAATATCAATATCACTTGCAGGAATCCAGTATATTAATAATTATAATTTTTATTTATTAAAGAATATTGTTAATGTTGATTTTAAGTTATATTAATATTTAGAAATTTAGCTCTTCATTCTTACTCTGACTGATCAAGATGGAGAAAACTTTCTAAATGTTTTGGGTGTCATATCCCTTTGAGGACTTGAAAGACCCATGAGCTTTCTCCTAAAAAAAGGTGCACACACATCTTCCTGAGGCTCATCCGTGGATCACGCATTAAAAAAAAAAACAAAAACTTAATACAGAGAAGAGAAATATTTTAATTGTGAGGTAATGAAATAAATGTATATGTAGAATTCTACACCTAAAAAATTAAAATACTGCACTTTTCCTTTTCATGCACTCAGAGGATTATTTACAGAAATTGGTTATATAGGAAACCACAAAATAACTCTCTATAAATTAACTGAGAATTTACCATTAATCTCCTGTGGTCAACATGCAATAGAGATAGAAATTATTAATGGAAATATGAACCAAAAGAATGCACCTTCCTGAAAATAAACTCTCTCCACAAAACTTAGAGCAAAGGAGAAATCAAGCTGTAATTATAGACTACTTAGAAAACAGCAATCATAACACTACATATCAAATACTTGCAATATGGCCAAATGTATGCTCAGAGGTAAATTGGTATTTTTAAATTCTTTCATTATTAAGTAATAATGAATGAGCACACTAACATCCATGTTATATGGGTCCCTGAAAGAAAAGAGAGTGAGAGGGGAATAAAAAATGTATTTGATGAAATTGTGTCTGAAAACTTTCTGAATCTGAAGAAGGAAACAGATATTCAAGCCCAGGAAACACAGAGTTCCAAACAAGATGAACACGAAGAGACCACACCAAGATACAGCATAATAAAAATTGGAAAGTTAGAGATAAAGAAAGAATTCTAAAGGTTAAAAGAGAAAAATGAAGAATCATACAAGGGAACCCCCAAAAGGGTATCTGTTGACTTTTCAGCAGAAAAGTTACAGGCCAGTAGGGAGTGGTATGATATGTTTAGGATGCTAAAAGGCAAAAGACCTACAGTCTAGGATACTCTACCCAGAAATGTTATTATTCTTAATTAAAGGAGAGATAAAGGACTTCTTAAATAAGCAAAAACTAAGAGTTCACCAATGCTTAATTGACACTAAAAGACATGATAAATGGTCTTCTCTGAGTGAAAAATAAGAGTCTACAATAAGAAATAAGAAATTATAGGAAGGAAAAACTCCCCCAGATAAAGGCAAATATATACTAAAGGCATTGGATCAACCACCTAAATAAGCTAATACAAAGGTTAAAAGACAAAAATTGTAAAATCAACTAAAATAACAAAAAAACAGCTAAAGGATAGACATAAAGATATAAAATATGGTGACAAAACACAAAATGCAGGTGAGGAATGAAAAAAAAAGGTAGAGCTTTAAAAACTTGTTTGAACTTAAATAACTATCAGTATTAGTGAATCACGTGTTCTCATCCTTTACTGTTTCTGAATATTTGTCTTTGGTTATGTTAGTATTGAGTACAATTATGGCTTAGATTTTGAAATTAATACAAATACTAACTAATGTTTGTAAACTGTTTAGTGGTTTACAAAATTATTTTATACACATTATATCTTTTAAGACATAACAACTCTGGCAGGTAGGGATAGGGATTACTATTAACCCTGTGTTATAGTGAGAAAATTGAATCTTACAGAGCTAGCATACTTGTTTAGAGTATTTCTTTAAATTTCATTTGTAGTTATCGGGGCAGGACGAGAAGGGGACGACCGAGGATGAGATGGCTGAATGGCATCACGGACTTGATGGACGTGAGTCTGAGTGAGCTCCGGGAGATGGTGATGGACAGGGAGGCCTGGCGTGCTGCAGTTCATGGGGTTGCAAATAGTCGGACACGACTGAGCAACTGAACTGAACTGAACCCTGAAGAATATGAAAAGGTAAAACAGATAGCACTCTATGTTCGGGAACTTTTTATTCCTGACATTATTTTATACATTACTTCTGGAAAGAGAAATAAAATGCATGTGAATGTGTTTAAAATTCAGGCAGTAAGTATGTTCGGGCTTAAAACTCTGTTGAGAATCAGGTAACTTAAGTCATCCAGGAGATGGTATGCTTCATTAACCCTGTCTTCCTGAACAGATAAAAACTGTGAGCCAATGAAAATCAGACCCTTGCTCTTCTGACTGGGTGTGAGGAGAAATAAACCAATGAGAAGCATGCCTCCGTGTCTGATGTTGCCACGGTGTGCAGGCGGACCCGTGGAAGGTCACCCAGCATCCGGTGGACAACGTCTGGGGCAGCGTGATGGGAGACAAGCTCCACAGAAACTCCACAGTCATTCCTGCCACGTCTACATCATCAGGACAAACCCTGAGACCCAGGCCTGCCTACTTTCACAGCGCTTGTGGGTTAGGAAAAGTGGGATTCAACTAGCCCTGGGAAAATCGTGACACGCATTTCTATTCATCACAGAAATAAAAATGCCTCTTCCCTAGGAGGGGTACCCTAGTGCCAGGGGTAGAAATACACGTCACTGAACAATCAATACCATTTCTACTCTTTTACGATCATATCACTCAAATTACAAGAATACCTTCTTTCCTTGATTTTTAAGTGTTTTCGCTACACGGTGCTTGATTAGATGACAGTATATGGGTTTGTAGGCAAATTTTTAAAACATTATGTAAGAATGACTTGCTCTAGACCAAAAGACATTTTGTCCACCTGCCAAAGATCATACAGTTAACAAAAGGATGTTTTGATTCTGGATCTGACATTTTTTTCCCGCTTTTCTCTTATCCTGCTATGTGAACAATCTACCTCAAATTCGAAGCCAATTGAACTCAGAATCCCTGGTTTCTGCTTTTGCCAGCATATTTCTCATGACTGGCGCCACGTCCTTTATGCTAAAAAGGCTTCCTGGGCTTCCCTGGTGATCCAGTGGTTGAGAATCTGCCTACACCGCAGGGGACTCGGTTTCGACCCCTGTTCTGGGGAGACCCCACCTGCTGCGGGGCAGCTAAGCCCACGCACTGCGACTGCTGAGCCCTCCTGGTGCAGCCGCTGAGCCTCGAGCTGCGCTGTGCCGCAGGAGAACACACACCACGGCCAGAGGAGGCCTCTGAGCAGCTGCAGAGCCCAGCACGGCCAGAACACAAGGCACATAAATAATAAACCTTCAAGAAAGGCTTCCTGTTCCCTAGAGACCTTCCCCATTTGCTTTCCAAAGTGCCAAATCAGTCATTTAGATGAATTAAATGGAAGCGATGGAAAATTTTATAGTAGAGAAGACAGATCAAGCGAAAAGTAAAGTGTACAATAAAAAACAAAAATAAGAGAAAGAAAGCAGAGAAAGAACATGGGAATATTTTTAATAAAGTGATAGACACAAATAAGAATAAGGTTTGCTCTAAGGCTGGTGGGACAGTTAAAACAGGTCATCAGATTATTGTCATTTTTGAAGATAACCTACCCATATGTACTAAGATCCATCATATAATCAAAATAACAACTGACATTAGTTCAACACCATAGCACAGAGAAGTGAAGGAACCTGTCTCAACTCACACAGCCAGCAAGTAGGACAGCTGGGACTTGATCCCACGTGGGCTGCTCCAGAGTCTCTGCTCAGTGTCTACACTCTGATGTGACCTAATAATCCCACTCTTAAACATTTATTCAAAGAAACAAACTCAAGACTTAAAGAAGTCAAGTGCACAAAAATGTTTGTATTAGCACATTTGAAACAAACAAACAAACAAAAACTCGTACTAAACTAGATGTAAAAGAGCGTTAGTAATTTACTGAGCACATAGCCTTCCCGGATGGTGCTAGTGGTAAAGAATTGCCTGCCAATGCAGGAGACGCAAGGGGCATGGTTTGACCCCTGGGTCAGAAAGGTCCCTTGGAGTAGGAAGTGGCAACCTTCTCCAGGATTCTTGCCTGGAGAATTCCATGGACAGAGGAGCCTGGCGGGCCACAGTCCATGAGGCTGCATAGAGTCAGACATGACTCAGCACACATAAATGCCTTACATCCAGGCATGGTCCTTATGTACATCAGTGTGTTTTATCCTCACAGCAGAGAGATGGTCCCCACATTGTCACTGAAGAAACCGAGGCTTAGGAAGGTTAAGTCACCTGCGCAGGTTCATAGAGCAAGAAGTGACGGCGTAAGGATTCAAATGCTGGCTGGGTGACCCCAGATCCGCTGCTTTCCCCCTCTGCTGAGGAGCGATTGCATCTTTCCCAGCCTGGCCCTGGCCTTAACTAACTACAAGTGCCTTCAGCAGCGAGGTCCAGGAGGGCAGGGCTTTGGGGAAAGCAGAATTACAGGCAGGGCAGACAGGGCCTCTCCACTCCCAGCGGCAGAGTGCCAGGCCCTCCCATGTCCTGTGGGACTTCTTGCCACCATTGCTGAAAGATCATAGAGGGGATTTGCTCCGTCAGCAATTGTGAAGGACGATTGCGGTGAAAGTCCCAGGCAGAGGGGGCAGGGCTGAATGTAGCAATCTAGAAGAGAAGAGAAGGGCATCTTCCTTTCTAAGCCCAAAGGAAAGCTATGTTTTCCCAATCTCTGCACTACTTTGCATATAGGGGGAGAACTGGACGTTGAGTTGCCAGATATAGCAATTAAAAATGCAGGGTGCCCAGCTAACCCTGAAATTCGGATGAATAACAAATAATTGCATGAACCATGCCGTATTTTACCTGGCAATCTTAACTGGGCAGCATGTTTTTCTTTGTAAGGATGGGACTGCCACTTCCAAATGACCATGTGTACACACAATACTTCCCTGTCGTGTTTAGCCTTCGAGCCTCACTCCCTCACTGTAGGGACAGTGCTGAGGTCTTCTTTGACCCAAACTCTGTGCCTGCCTGAGTGCCTGGAACACAGGAAGCATTCACTAAATTCAAGTCAACCCTAAATGCGTATTGATATGGATGAATGGCAGAGAAATTGACAACTTATAATTATGAAGTTCATATTTAGAAACAGACCATCTATGGTATCAACATCTCTCTGAAAAGTGACCTCCTCTGTGAAGCCTTTCCAGATACGCATCTGTGTTAGAGTTTCCAGGAAAAAAAAAGACCAATAGGATGTGTATATAGAGACAGAGATAGAGAGAGGTTGATTGACTGATTATGAGAAATCAGTTCATGCAGCTATGGAGACTGACGAGTTCAAGGTTTACAGTCAGTAGCTGGAGACCCGGAGAGATGATGGTGTAGTTCTAGCCTGAAGGCCAGCAGGCTTGAATCAATGTCTCAGACAGACCCAGCAACCGAGAAAAAATATCAGCGTTCCAGCTCAAAGCTGTCAAAGAGGAGGAATTCCCCCTTATCTTGGGAAGGTCCCCCTTTTTGTTCTATTCTAGCCTTCAGTTCATTGGATAGGGTCCATCCACATTAGGGAGGGCAATCTGCTTTACTCAATCTACTAATTGAAGTGTCAAGCTCATCCTGAAACATCTTCATGGACACATTCAAAATACTTCAGTTCAATCGCTCAGTCGTGTCTGACTCTTTGTGATCCCATGGACTGCAGCACGCCAGGCCTCCCTGTCCATCACCAACTCCCAGATTTTACTCAAACTCATGCCCATGGAGTCGGTGATGCCATCCAACCATCTATCTGAGCACCCCATGATTGGGTCAAATTGATACATATCAGTAGATACTGCACCATCCTCAAGCAGAATTAGCTGTCCCCTATGGGCTCATATAACACTATGATGTGCCGGGGTCCAGCCCCGGTGGATCCAGGGAATTCGAAGGTGGGGAGGGCATCGGCGTCTTTGGAAAAATACATATTTAATCACAGATATAGAGAGAGATTAGAAACGGATAGTGTAGTAGGAGAATTAGTGGAGAAAAGAGGCTGAATTTCAGCCAGAGAAACGGGAGCAAGAAAGAAGCAACATGGTGGAATCAGTCTTTCTGGAAACTGATCCGATTTCTTTATTTTGGGGTTTGCTTATATACCTTTTGTTACACATAGGGATGAATACAGAGTCACGCGGGGGTCTTAGGGATATTACATCATCTTCTGGCCATGAGTGAGACCTGCTGACATTCTATAATCCTTTCTTTCTGATAACCAAAATCCTTATTTCTTCCAAGGGTGGTTTTTTCTTAAACCAGGCACCACCCTCCAGATAAAGTTGCATTCCTATAAGGTGAGGCTGTAGTGAGTTACAATCAAGAAAGGAATTTATTTAACCCACGGTTAACATGATTAATCTTAAAGGTTAATACTTATTTTTCCTATATGTTTAAAAATTAATACTTATTTCTCCTATATGTTAGTTATAGTCATTATAAGGGCAGGGAACATGGAAATCTAGCAGCAAACATCAGCCCAACAAATGAAAATCCTTTTACCAATGCTCCCCTTAAGATCTATCTAGTCTTAAGATAGTGATAAGGTTACATTTTTACATGGCAAGGACACAGGGATTTATAATAATAAAGTACAGTGATCTATTACAAAAGAGAAAATCCATTAACTCAAAAAGTCTAGTATTGCTAACATCAAAAACTACTATATTTCCTTTTCTATAGTCCAAATACATTGATTAATATATTCCTAGATGCCTAAGGATGTGGAGGCCTGGCAGCAATCATTGACTCAACAATGAGAAAAGCCCTATGCTAATTAAGACTCTCAAAATACTCCAAAACTCTCTGTGCTGTTTATGGTTGCAGCAGAAAGGTTTGACCTGAGACATCCTTGTCCCACCCAAAGCAGGGAATTAGCAGCAATCATTGACACAACAAATGAAAAACCCTTCACCAATATAATTCCTAACCAACCCATTATACTGATAATTTCTAACTCCCCAAAAGAATTTGCCTTTAGGAAGTCTAAAACATCTCGTGCCTCTCAGATTGGGAGGCTGTAAACAATCACATGTGGCCGGACGAACCTATACAGGCGGGCTAGATAATCTTCAGAGGAGTTCATAAGCCTTAACACTCTTGTCACGCCCAGGAATTTTAATTGCCTTGGAGCTGCACGTTTACTCCTTCTCCGAGAGAAACGGTTATGGGGGAGAGCCCTCCGTAAAGTCAGAGGCGTAGGTGAGAGCATAAAACAGACTCTGGTTTTGGGGTTAGATGCTCGGGAACAGGGGGTTTCCTGAGGCTTGATCACACCTTTGCGTATGCCAAGCCTCTTTCCTCATGACCTTTGCCGTGGGCGGAGTTCCTCACGCTGGCCCCCAACAATGATGGACAGGTATCTTTAAGGAAAGGTACAAGGCATAGCAATAGGCGCTTTAAAGTTGTTAGTAGCACCACGTATGCGTGTGTGCTAAGTTGCTTCAGTCATGTCCAACTCTTTGCAACTCTATGGAAGATAGCCCACCACGCTCCTCTGTCCATGGGATTTTCCAGGCAAGAATACCAGGATGGGTTGCCACGCCCTCCTCCAAGGGGATCTTCTGGACTGAGGCACTGAACCCAAGTCTCCTGTATTGCAGGCTGATTTTTTTTTTTTTTTCCACTGCTGAGCCACCAAGGAAGGCCAATAGCACTGTAACACTGGTATTCTTACTCCTACTAAAAAGACTCTTCTAGTATTTTAGAAACTTTACCCATGTTCCTGTGACTGCTCTGTGTCTATGCCCAGCTCATTGTGAGTTCTTTCAGAACAGAAACTTAGTGCCTAACACAAAATAAAGTCTCAACTAAGATTTATTTTTGCTTTAAGATCTGTTACCCTCTTCTCAGAGCACTGCTTCCATCGACAAGGAGCATTCGGTTCAGGTGTCCTCAGGCATCCTTTAAAAACTCACACCAGTGCTTCTATCAGCCTTGCTATCAACAGCCTCATCTTACAAACTGAGAAACAGAAATTGCATTAATTTCCCAATGCTGCTTTTAGAAATTAGCACAGATCTAGCACCTCAAAGAGCTTCCTTGGCGGCTCCATGGTAAAGAATTCACCTGCCAGTGTAGGAGATGCAAATTTGATCCCTGGGTCAGGAAGGTTCCCTGGAGAAGGAAATGGCAATCCACTGCAGTCTTTACCTGCAGAACCTCATGGACAGAGGAGCCTGGTGGGCTACAGTCCATGGTGTTGCAAAGAGTCAGACATGACTTAGTGACTAAACAAATACTGGCTTAAAACAATGCAATTTATTTTCCTACAATTCTGGAGGACAGAAATCTAAAATTAGCTTTATGAAACTAAAATCAGTCAGAAGGGCTGGTTCTTTCTGAAGGCTCCAGGGGAGTCTGGTCCTTTTCCCTTCCAGGTTCTAAAGACTTCTTGGCTTATGGCTGCACCACTCGCATCTCTGTTTCCATCTTCACATTGCCTTCTCCCACTTTATTTTCAAGGCTGCCTCTCACAAAGGCTTCCTGTGATTACACTGGGCTCACCGAGATCGTCAGTGTCATCTCCCTATCTCAAGATCCTAACGTAATCACCTCTGCCAAGTCCCTTTTGCCCTTCAAGGTAAAAGTCAAGGGTTCCAGGGGTTAGGATGTGGACATCTTTGGGAGGCATTATTTGACCTACCACAGGTGCTAAATGACTTGCTGAGATCCATAGCTGATGAACACAGAGCAAGGGTGCAAACCAAAGACTGGTTTTCAAACTGAAATCACCAGTGTTGTGTACTGACACGTTACTGAGCATCAGTTCTTTAGATCAGCTTCAAGTGGGAACTTGGATTGACTGGATGAGTGACAGGACTGTTTGCACAGAGAACGGCTTTGGATGCGCAGGTGGAAAGCCACAGTGAGGATCCTCAGCTGCCGGGAGGCAGAGGGCATTTAGAAGGATGTGGGGGGGAATGAAGGACCCCCCAACACCTTAGCTAAACTGGAGCAGAGCTTAGATGTAATGCCACCAGTGTATGGAACTTTTGTATTTACTAGAAGTGAGCCTTCTTCCACCTCTGAGTTGGAGTTCTTATGTATACCAAGGGCTATACAAAAGGGTTTATAGTCTTCCTATTCAAACTGTGGGGCTCACAGTAACAGCACTTTGTTAGAAAGCAGAACCTCATTCCCCCTCCAAAGCAGCTGAGTTGGAATCCGTATTTCCCAGATAACTTGCATGCAGATTAAATTTGGAGAAGCGTCAGATTGTATCACAGCCTGTCACCTCCGTGTACACGGGAGAGCGGGGATGTTGGTACATTTCAGAGCCAGGGCATCATTATGATCTGAAACTGGTCATTCTTAAAGAGAAGCTGTAAACCATACAAGCTAACTAATGTAAAACTCAGAGGAAAGCTCTGAGTCACAATGCCCTCAAGGTTATCTACTGTAGACTTAGGATGGCTCCTAGGTTCATTAAAAGAAACAACCCAAAGCCAAGAAGGACAGGAGTCAAGGACATCTCTTGAACATGGCCCCTATTCAATTCAAGAAATCTGGAAAACATCCAAGTATGATCTTAGAGCTATAGTCACGCAATGCTAAAGCCACTACTGGGTCAGAATAAGCTGAAAAGAAATGTAAATGTCACCTGAATATAATATAAGAATGTATGTCATCCAAAGGTTAGCACATTAATAGAAGATGTAAAATATGAGAAGTCATTATGAAATTTTATTCAGTTATTTTTAGAAAGAAATCAATTACTTGAAAAAACTATATATGAATTGTGTTCTAATTTAGTTAAGCCAGACATGGATACATTTATTCATTCAACTGGTAAAACATTTGTTGAATCCCTTCTATGTGCCAGATATAGGTACAATGATTATAACGGTAAATAAGACACAGTATTTACTCTAAAGAAATTCACAGAAGAGGTACATAGGCTTTTTTCTTTAAAAAACTGCAACACGAAGTAATAAGTGTAGGGCAGTCAATGTGGTTAGTAAGTGCAGGGTAATAAATCCAGGACTGTAGGCACAGGGTATTAAGGCACAATCTATGACAGAAGTAAAGAGAAACAACAATGTTGTTGAGTAAAGTAGAAGCAATAGAAAATTTAGGGAAGACAAAAAGCAGGGAATAAAAATAAAAAGCATATATTGTCCCACTGCCATTTACCCTGTGCACGTACATGCAAAATAGTTACTTTTGATTTATATTGGGATTGGGATTGCTCCTTCTGAAAGCTAAAATTGATTGACTATTGGCAACTTCAGATGGTTCAACCTAACACTTTAAAAATGTCCAGGGATAACTTATTATAGTAAGGCGTATAAAACAGGTCATTTTTTTTAAAGTAAGAATAAAAGGTACTTGAAACAGCAGCTATATAAATGTCCCAGGCTTCTGAGATCCATCAGTTACTGCCTTTGTGCTTTATACTGTGAGTTTCCTGGCAGCTATGAAAAGGCAGAAAACTCATTCTGTTATTAAATTTCTCTTTATAATTAGGGAAAGCATAAGTTATTCACCTGGAAAAATGAACTTTTCCTCCCAGTGAAACAAAATGAATGTATTATTTCAAATTATGGTCCTTTACATGACTCTCTCCATTAGAGCGAAAATTATAATATTAAATCTTCACTCTATGGTGGCCTGATTTAATGCTGGGAGAGAGTTTCAAGGAGCTGAAGGGTTGAAAAACTAGCAAGACCCTCAGGCTCAGGCTCAGAAACTGCTTTAAGGAAGCTTTTAACAGGTCTCAATTCATGGTCAAATTAGTTCTTAAATTCTCTTGAAGTGCTGGTCTATGTCATTGGTTAAAGAGCACTGCATGTGTTTTAGGTGCCAGAGTTACCTTTCTTAGGAAGCTTAGTGCTGCCCAAGCAGGAGACCATTTCTGTGTCACTCCCTGTGCTCAGGGGGCAAGAGCGGAGATGTGCGGAGTGACTTCTTTGAGTTAATGTCGCACCGTCAGGTTTAAAGAAAGCTAGAATGCTGACTATCTTTTGGTGCCTTTTTTTTAACTATGGAAGAAAAGCTGTGACAAACCTAGAGAATGTATTAAAAAGCAGACATCACTTTTCCAACAAAGATCCATCAAGTCAAAGCTATGGTTTTTCCAGTGGTCATGTATGGATGTGAGAGGTGGACCATAAAGAAAGCTGAGCACTGAAGAATTGATGCTTTGAAACTGTGGTGTTGGAGAAGACTCTTGAAAGTCCCTTGGACTGCAAGGAGATCCAACCAGTCCATCCTAAAGGAGATCAGTCCTGAATATTCGATGGAAGGACTGATGCTGAAGCTGAAGCTCCAATACTTTGGCCACCTGATGGGAAGAGCCAATTCATTGGAAAAGATCCTGATGCTGGGAAAGATTGAAGGCAGGGGAAGAAGGGGGAGACAGAGAATGAGATGGTTGGATGGCATCACTAAATCAATGGACATGAGTTTGAGCAAACTCAGGCAGATAGTGAAGGACAGGGAAGCCTGGTGTGCTGCAGTCCATGGGGTCACCAAGAGTCAGTCACAACTTAGCAACCAAAGAACAACAATTTGTTTAATCTTCTTTTTTTAATTTTTGTTTTATATTGGAGCATAGTTGACTAAAAATGTTGGGTTAGTTTCAGATATACAGCAAAGTGATCCAGTTATACATATACATGTTCTATTCTTTTTCAAATTCTTACCACCTTCAGGCTATTACAGAATATCCAGCAGTTTCCTGTGCTATACAGTAGGTCCTTGTTGGTTATCTTAAACAAAGCAGTGTGTACACGCCCATCCGAAATTCCTGATCTATCCTATCCCCCACCCATCCCCACTGGTAACCATAAGTTTGTTCTCTAGAGCTACCATATGACCCAGCAGTCCCACTCCTGGGCATGTATCTGGAGAAAAACATGATTTGAAAAGATACATGCACCACAATGACCACTGCAGCACTGTTTACAGTAACCAAGACATGGACGCAACCTAAATATCCATCAACAGATGAATGGATAAAGAAGATGTGGTATATATGTGGTATATATGTGGTATATATGGTATATGTGTGGTATATATTACTCAGCCATTAAAAATGATGTAATGGCATTTCATCTATATGGATGGACCTGGAGACTGTCATACTAGGTGAAGTATATAGAAAGACAAATTTAAAAAATGATACAAATGAACTTATTTTAGGGTCAATTAGTGTGTCCAGCTGGACTGCAAGGAGATCTAATCAGTCCATTCTAAAGGAGATCAGCCTTGGGTGTTCTTTGGAAGGAATGATGCTAAAGCAGTACTTTGGCCACCTCATGCGAAGAGTTGACTCATTGGAAAAGACTCTGATGCTGGGAGGGATTGGGGGCAGGAGGAAAAGGGGACGACAGAGGATGAGATGACTGACTCGATGGATGTGAGTCTGAGTGAACTCCGGGAGTTGGTGATGGACAGGGAGGCCTGGCGTGCTGTGATTCATGGGGTCACAAAGAGTTGGACACGACTGAGCAACTGAACTGAACTGAACTGAGTGTGTCCAGCATTTTTGTGACCTTCTTGCTTTAACACTAATGACATCATCTCAATCTTCTTGGTTTCAGCTAATGCTTAGTCTCCTGAGCCTTTTCTCTCTATTTTTACTTCTTTTATATTTCTGTTGCTTCTCTACTCTCTCCCTAAAAATGTCACATTCAACACACCCTCTAGTGAGAGAGGATTTGATTGAGTAGAATCATCCAATATGGAGTACCCCTGTTGAGCAGACTCAGCTGACCACTCAGGCTACGGGTGAGGAGTAATGTCTGTAGCAGCAGGCAAACAGAAAGAGCCTGAATTCAAGCCCCAGAAGCCCCACTTACCAGCCTGTGACATTGGGCCAGTTCCTATGCCTCTGTGATGATGTGGGCTGCTCGTGAGACATGTAGTCAAAGCTGGATGGTTATTGACAACATTCTGAATCCTGTCAGGGTATCTCTGTAACTATGTGTATTATTAAGATGCATTTGATAATATTTCAGCCAATCTGATAGGACTTGTGAAGATTAAAACAATCCAGTGGAGGCCTTCGTGTAGCACTTGACGCACAGATTCAAGTGCTCTTTAAATATTTAGTTCTCATTCCTATGCTCAGCTCTTGACAATTACTTTTGACCTGGATTTCTGGTTCAATCCATTTTGGCCAAGTAACAGGGTCACATGTCACTAATTCAGGTAGCTTTGGGGACAAGGAAACTTTTTTCCCTGAAAGGGAAAATGGCCATGGCATTTGCTTAGTGTTTTACACGTTGTGTTTGGGAAAGGGGATGTATTTAGTATCAGAAGCCTGGAAGATATAGTCTGGGCTTTAAAAAATTACAGACATTATTACAAACTGTCCTCCCTGACCATAAAAGGAAAGAACCAGGAAAACAACATCCTGAGGGATTGTCCAGGATTTGTGTACTTTTATTTCATAATTATTTCCCAGACAGAAATCTTGATGCCACAGTTAGATTGGGAACTTGGGAACAGAAAACCATACTTTTAAATTTCTTTTTATTTCCCAGGTTCCTAGGCAAATAAATAATAGATTCCCAATAAGCACTTGTGACCTATCTTATTGAAGATAATTAAACACAAATAACCTGCATCTATCTTTCTTTTTCCCTCTCTCCCTCTCTCTCCTTCTTTCTTTCTCCAACTTAAAAAAGTACCCACATGAGAGCTGTGAGTTGTTTTATTTGGGACAAAATGAAGACTGCATCCTGGGAGACAGCTCTGAGGAACCACTCCAAAGAGGTTGAGGGGAAGGTCATATATATGTGATTTTGGTGTAGGGGGAGTGCATGCAATCAAGCACATACATACATATTTATTTATTTATTTATTATTTTTTTTTATGAAAGGTTTCTGCTAGTTTCATGAAGGTTACTACTAGTCATGAAAATCACCATGCAGGATTTTAGTGCTTTTCTAGATATGAGAGGATACAAGGATTGGGCTTATAAAATCATCTCCTGAAAACATCTAACTATATGGAGACCTGTCCTTCCGTTTCCCTCTCTCCCCTGAGCACAGAGTGCCCCATTCCTGCTCTCCACCCTGAACTCCTTTCACTGGGTACTGAAAGTCAGCAGCTGCAGGAGCTCAAGTTTAATCCTTGCAGGCAGATGGTAAGTGCCAATAGCAAGTGCCAATTAGTAGTTGACCCTCTATTTCTTTTTTATCACTTTCAAGGTATGACTGGAGCAGAAATTCTCTTGGCGTCCTTTGAAAGTGCCATTCCCTCCTAGCCTGAGGTGCCCTTTTCCACCACTTTTATCACAGCAACTTAACAGACCTTAATGATTACTTAGAAAACAACAGAGGCCCTGGCCACTTCCATTTCTTTGTGCATTAAAACAATTCTAAGTTAAAAGAAGACTATAAAACACAAAAGCAATGCAATGTAACTCTATTATTTCTAAGATGATTAAAAATATATACAAATATTAATGAATGAAGGAAGTATAACAAAAATAATCTAATAGTTTATAGTATTTCTAGAGTTTATTCTCAAAATTATAAAAAGAAAAGGAGAAACTACACAAGCTAAATACATTAACTGACAGATTAACTACATGGTCTGGCAGTGAGATACATATATTTAAGTGGTATGGCTTTTGACAACTTCTCTCAATCTTTTTAGGGTGTCTCTGCAACTCTGTATTATCATTTGTGATCAGTCTTAAGCTCCCTCCCTGACTCCCGGCCAAGTGTGACAGTTTCCTCAGTTGCTGTGATTCGTGTCCACTCGTAGGAGCCCAGAACTTGAAGGCCTTTGGGAGTCTTCTTGCCTGTCTCCATTCTCCCATTCAGCTTTCCTCTCCTTCTTCCTCCCGCCCCCACTCTGCTACATCTGCTTTTAATAGTTGAAGAAAATGAGCCCACATTTTTGATAATCAGAAAAATTTAGGCTCAAAGTCTCCAACTCTTCTAAAGTCTATAATCTGGCTCCTCCTTGCATTCTAAAAACTGCTCACTGGAGGGGCTGTTCCTTGTGTGCGACTCTTTCGTGACTCCCTGGACTGTAGCCCACAAAAATCCTAACAAAGATGGGATTATCCTTGTAGCCCCAAATAGTCCACCAATATTTTATTGCTTTAAAATATTTCTTGATTTCACTTTGTTTCCCTCTATTTTCATTGCCAGTATTCATGCCCAGGTTTTCATAACAATTCTTTTCAATCTACTCTGCTGCCAACTTATCATTCATAGCACTGCTTTTATCATATCATACCTCTGTTGAGAACATCCAAAGCAATGGTGGGGATAAATCTTTACACATTTTAATCGTTTACTTAACATATATAATTTTTAAGGTGCTGTTTTATCCACTCTACTATAAAATCATGGAAGGCAGGGATAATGTCTGGTTTGTCTACAATTATACAATAAGTCATAAGCACACAACCAATATTTGTTGCCTGGCTGGACTTTTGGACACTCTTTGACACGCCTGCTACACAGGAGACTCCAGTTCAATTCCTGGGTCGGGAAGATTCACTGGAGAAGAGATAGGCTACCCACTCCAGTATTCTTGGGTTTCCCTTGTGTCTCAGCTGGTAAAGAATCTGTCTTCAATGCAGGAGACCTGGGTTTGATTCCTGGGTTGGGAAGATCCCCTAGAGAAGGGAAAGGCTACCCACTCCAATATTCTGGCCTGGAGAATTCCACGGACTGTATAGTTCATGGGGTCTCAAAGAGTCGGAAACGACTGAGCAACTTTCACTTTCACTTTTTCTACATGAATAGTGGGAATATGAATTGTAGGGAAATTTGACAATGTATTTATATACATAGAAACACTGCTGGGGAAGCACAAATAATTTTGATAGTAGACAACACTGAGAAGTGGGAATTTGGAGGCCTTTTATTTTCTGGGTCTTCTAAAAAATTAATCCAGGAGGCGAACAAGAGAACAGAGGAGTAGGTGGACACGGAGTACATCTTTCTCCACAGATACATCAGGAACACACCTTCAGACACAGAAGTGAATGCAGAACATCAGCTGAGGGCAGACAGGAGGACCTGACCAGCAGGAAAGAATATATAGACCCACGCAAAACTCGGCAGGCCAAAGTAACTAGGGGAAAAACAGGAGTGTTAGTAGGTCTGGACCTGCCCTCAGCGGGTTGGAGAACTGAAGCAGGGGTCCAATCCCCACATCAGGGCAATTGTTTGAGTCAGAGGAGAAACATTTAAGGCTGAGAGTGAAACAGCTGACCTGTGGCAGCCTAAATGGAATGAGAATCAGACAGTCCTTGCCACAGCCATGCATACCCCAGACAGGGACACAGGTCCCCTAGAAGGCGCAGCGGCTGGGAGCTGGAGTTTAGGGATCGTGGAGCAATCCCGTGTTGACTGTGGAGAGAAGGGTCTAGGGGATGTGAGGGAGGAGATTGTGGTGGAAAATGAGGGTGGAGGAAAGCCAGGCACCATGGAAGCAAGGCGATACTGCTGAGTCACATGTAGGGGGTGGAGCCAGCACCATGGCCTCTCTCCCCCGACAAGCCAGCATTGGCAGCTGAACAATAGAGGGGCTGGCCCATCAAACGCCTGACGCCCTGAACTGCAGGGCAGGACCCCAGCCAGGGGGCCCCTCTATGTGCCTGATGCACTGAACTACAGGGTAGGACCCCAGCCAGGGGGCCCCTCTATGTGCCTGACGCACTGAACTACAGAGAAGGACCCCAGGCAAGGGAGCCCTCTAAGTGCCCGAATGGGTGGAGCTATAGAGAAAGACTGGTCAAAGACGCCTTCTGATCGCCAGCTACAAGAGGCTGGAAAAAAGACTCTGATTGGGCCATAACTCCTGCGGTGGAGGCAATTCATGTCCCTGCACACTTGGTGCCTCCAGGGTCCCCGCAAGCCAAGCATCTGCGCCACCTTCACGCTCAACCCTCACTGGGGCCGAGCTGCCACAGGCAAAAAAAAAAAAAAAGTCTTGCATCTAAGCATGCAGGGTCACTTTGGTCATGTCCGACTCTGCAACCCTGTGGAATGTGGCCTGCCAGGCATCTCTGTCATAGAAGGGGTTCTACAGGCAAGAATACTGGAGTATATTGGCCAATACTGGTTGCCATACCCTTCTGCTGCTGCTGCTACTGCTAAGTCACTTCAGTTGTGTCCGATTCTGTGCGACCCCATAGACTGCAGCCCACCAGGCCCCTCCATCCACAGGATTTTCCAGGCAAGAGTACTGGAGTGAGTTGCTATTGCCTTCTCTGCCATACCTTTCTAGAACACTATATTTCCTGCAGCTGCCAATCCCTCTGAGTACTTGGTGCTGCCAGAACCCCTGTGACCCAAGCAGCTGCACCACCTCCTTCACTGGTGCAGACCCAAGTTCTCCAGGGCAGCTTCAGGAGCAAACCCTAGTGGATGACTCACATGCAAAGGTGGAAATAAATCCACAGTTGAAACTCAGGGACAGTGTGGCTAAGGAAGAAGACCCCAAACTGCCAGAGTCCAGCTCCAGCAGCCAGGGATTCAACCTGAAGGGGTGAGCGGTGTCGGCAAGAAACTGAGGCAGCCTCTCAGTTTTCTTGGACTGCGTGTTTATTTCAAGTTTATGATTTTCTTTTATACTTTTACAAAAGCATTAGGTCAGAGGTTTGATACGTTTAGTTCCCATTGACCCAGATTTATTTTTCTCCAAAAATAATTGTTGCCCCTCAAAAGGAGTTCCTTCCTCAGTGATTCTCTTATTTACTTTTTCTCATGTGTCCTTGTGAATACACTGTAACTCATGTTAATGTCTGGGCTGCATCCACATTCCTCAGTTTAATTCTTATCTTTCTAAGTCCTGTTTGCCCCTAGTATCCTAAGCTCACTATTTCTAAGAAAGGGCTTCTAGCTATAAATATCTCTAAAGTCCCTAATCTCTATAAGCTATAGTAGAATATGCTAACATTACAGCATCCCTTAAATCTTTAGCTTCTAACTATTTTAATTATTCCTAAGCCCTAAATTCAGCAAACTCCTTTGCCATAAACACTTTCCTCACAAATAGGCTTCAGATAGCAATCCCTCCCATGGTCTCAAGCTGTAGCCTCTGTGCTCACCCTGGAACACTCTTTTGTAAAAGTCCTTGAAGAAATGTCGATGATTAACTTTATGAATTATTCTTTGAGCACAGCTGCAGAAGGCTTTATGCCTTCTCATGCGCCTCTCAAAAACAATAAGCACCTTAATATTCTCCTCAGTCAACTCAGCCGGGGAAAGGAAATAAAAAATCAGAATCACAAAACCTAACTCCTTCATGCCGGGTCCATGCCTATGGAACAAAGGGAGGGAGTTTAGGGCCGTGCCTCCATTTTGTCAGTAATGCCTAATGTGGCTCCCGACACAAAACCTTTGCACCAGCTGTACAATTTGCAGATTAAATTCACACAATCAACTAGGCACTCTGTGTTTATGGAATATATAAAAGGCTATTGAGAGCTCCGACAAAAGAAAACTCACTAGCTCTGATAGCTGTGGACATTGGAGGTAAGAACACACAGGAGTAGGACCAGATTAGAATATGAACCGCCTGCACAACAGGTCCAGAGACCAGTTCAGTGTTGGAGGGCATCCTAGGGAGGTGAGATGGACTGTGACTCCCAGCAAGGGAAAGGACTCTGACAGCAGTGACTCAAGAAAAACATTTATGACTCTTATGTTTTGACTTGTTCTGTAGATTCCTTTGGATTATTTTTCTTTTTCTTTTCCTTTTGTCTCCCCTCTGTTGTACTAGTTGATTTTATTGGCACTAAGAAATCCAATTAAGCTTTTGTGTTGTTTTTTTTTTTTTCCTCAGTCACAATTTTTATTGTTGTCATAAACCTCTGCCTCTACATTGGCTTTTGCAGTTCTGTGGAGATTTCTTCTTTTTTCTTTTTATCTCTTTTTTTTGATTAAATTTTTTAAAACCTATTATTATTTTTTCTACATTTATTCCTTTGTTCACTTTTCCTACTGTTCTTTTCCCCTTGCAGTTAATCTTTAACATATATAAATCTTCTTTATGTACCTCTATTTAACTTTACATATCTATTCTTTCTTTCTTTTCTTTCTCTCCTTTGCTCTTAACATATTTGTTAGTCTTATTTTCATTGTTTTATTCCCCAATTGGCACCTTGATTTAGTTTTGTTTTCCAGTTTGTGTTTTAATTAGTTTTGTTCTAATAGATATAATTTTCAGTTTCCTTTGTTTGCTGGATCAGTCTACTGTACTTTATTTTTGTTGGACTGTTTTGATTTTGCTTATGGGTGTATATGTATATGTGTATATTCAGTCACACTTTGTATTGTTATTATAAACTGCTGCCTGTATATTGGGTTTTTGCAGTTCTGTGTTTTCCTTTATTTTTCCCTTTTTTCTTTCTTCTTCTATTTTTTCTCTTTTTTATAATCTTAACTTTTAATTTTTTTAAACTATTATATTTTTCTATGTTTATTCCTTTGTTTGCCTTTCCTACTGTTCTTTTTCCCTTGCAGTTATCTTTAATGTATATAAATCTTTTTCATCTACCTCTATTTAACTTTGCATATCTATTCTTTCTTTTCCTCTCAACATATTTGTTAGTTTTGTTTTCATTGCTTCATTCCCCACTTGGCACCTTGCTTTAGTTTTGTTTTCCAGTCTGTGCTTAAATTAGCTTTGTTCTTAACTGGTAAATAAAATTTTTTATTTCCTTTGTTCACCAAGTCAGTCTACTGTACTTTATTTTCGTTGGACTGTTTGCACTTTGCTCATGGGTGTATATGTGTATATTCCATTATTTTAATTATTATTTGCCTGATTTTGTAATTGCCATTTGTCTGGGGTTCATCTCTGGTTTTGCATTTTGGGATATTTGTTTTAATCTCACTTAAGGCCATAACAAACCACTTGTGAAATCTTTGTTCCAGATCAGAGATCAAGCCTGAGCCTTTAGAGTAGGAGCAGTGACTCCAAGACCCTAGACAACCAGAGAACTAACTCTAAAGAGTATCAAATATTGAGAACTCACACAAAAGAAACCACTTGAATACAAGACCCTGCATCACCCAGCCACCAGTAGCACCCTGTGTAGGATGCCTCATCTAAACAACAAACAAAATATCATCAGACAAATACAAACCCAATCATCAGCAGACAGGAGTACCACTTCACTCAGCCTTGTTAATCAAAGGAAAAACAAACAAACAAAAACTCAGCACAAATCTCACCCTATGTGAAGCTAACCCAAACCACTGGACCAATGCTAGGAAGGAATTCAACCTTCTTAAAGGAAAGAATTCAATTTTCCTTGTAGCCTGGGAAAGGAGACCTCAAACACAGTAACTTAAAAAAATAAAATAAAAGGCAGAGAAATACTGCACAAATGAAGGAACAAGCTAGAAACACAGACATCCAAACAAATGAAGAGGAAATAGGCAAGTTATCTGAAAAAGAATTCAGAATAATAATAGCAAACATGATCAAAAACCTTGGAAACAAAATGGAAAAAATGCAACAATCAATTCAGAAAGACATAGAAGAATTAAAGAATAAACAAACACACAGGGGAAAGCAACACAATTACTGAAACTTAAAATACTCTAGAAGAAATCAATGGCAGAATATCTGAAGCAGAAGAACGAATCAGTGAGCTGAAAGATAAAATGGTGGAAATAACTTCTGAAGAGCAGAATAAAGTAAAAAGAATTAAAAGAGCTGAGGACAGTCTCAGAGACCTCTGGGACCATATCAAACACACTAACATTTGGATTATAGGGGTCCCAGAAGAAGAAGAGAAAAAGAAAGCGTATAAGAAAACTTTTAAAGAGATTATAGTGGAAAATTCTCCCAACATGGAAAAGGAAAGTCAATCAAGTCCAAGAGGCACAAAGAGTCCCATACAGGATAAACCCAAGGAGAAAAATGCCAAGACACACACTAATCAAACTAACAAAGACTAAACACAAAGACAAAATATTAAAAGCAGCAAGGGAAAGCAACAAGTAACATACAAGGGAAACCCCATATGCTTAACAGCTAATCTTTCAGCAGAAACTCTGCAGGCCAGAAGGGAATGGCAGGATATATTTAAAGTACTGAAAGGGAAAAATCTACAACCAAGATTACTGTACCCAGCAAGGATCTCATTCAAAATCAATGGAGAAATTAAAAGCTTTTCAGACAAGTTAACAGTTAAGAGAATTCAGTACCACCAAACTAGCTTTACAACAAATTTTAAAGGGAATTTTATAGTCAAGAAATAAAATAGAAGAAAAAAGATCTACAAAATCAGCCCCAAACAGTTAAGAAAATTGCAATAGGAACATATATATCAATAATTACTTTAAATGTAAATGGGTTAAATGCTCCAACCAAAAGACAAACAGACTGGTTGAATGGATACAAAAACAAGACTTATATATATGCTGTCTACGAAACCCACTTCAGAACTCAAGAAATATATAGACTGAAAGTGAGAGGATGGAAAAATATATTCCATGCAAACGGGAAGCAAGAGAAAGCTGGAGTAGCAATCCTCATATCAGACAAAATAGACCTTAAAATAAAGAAGATTACAAGAGATAAGGAAGGACATTACATAATGATCAAGGGAATCAGTCCAGAAGGAAGATATAACAATTGTAAATATCTGTGCACCCAACATAGGAGCACTTCAATACATAAGACAAACACAAATAGACAAAAGGAGAAACTGACAGTAACACAATAATAGTAGGAGACTTTAAAACCCCACTCACACCAATGAATCTCATTGATCAATGAATCTCATTGATATCTTCAGGACATTCCATCCAAATGCAGAAGAATACACCTTTTTCTCAAGTGCACATGGAACATTCTCCAGGATAGACCACATCTTGGGTCACAAATTGAACCTCAGTCAATTTAAGAAAATTTAAATTGTATCAAGCATCTTCTCTGACCACAATGCTATGAGACTAGATATTAATTACAAGAAAAAAAGTGTAAAAAACACAAACACATAGAGACTAAACAGTATGTTTCTAAATAACCAACTTGTTACTGAAGAAGTCTAAAGGGAAATAAAAAAATTTTTTAAACAAATGACAATAAAAACATGGCAACTCAAAACCTATGGGATGCAGCAAAAGCAGTTCTAAGAGGGAAGGTTATAACAATACCTGAAGAAACAAGAAAAATATCGAATAGACAACCTAATTTTACACCTAAAACAACTGGAAAAAGAAAAAAAAATCCCAAAATTAGTAGAAGGAAAGAAATCATACAGATCTGAGCAGAAATAAGTGAAAAAGAAATGAAAAAAAAACAATAGTAAAGATTAATAAAACTAAAAGGTGGTTCTTTGAGAAAATAAACAAAATTGACAAACCTTTAGCCAGACTCATCAAGAAAAAAGGACAGAAAAATCAAATCAACAAAATTAGAAGTGCAAAAGGAGAGGTTACAACAGACAGTGCAGAAATAAAAAGAATTCTAAGAGACTATTATGAACAACTATATGACAATAAAATGGATAACTGGGAAGAAATGGACAGATTCTTAGAAAAGTTCAATCTTCCAAGACTGAACCAGGAAGAAATAGAAATTATGAACAACCCAATTGCAAGTCTTATAATTGAAGCTGTGATCAAAAAGTTCCCAAAAAACAAAAGCCCAGGATCATTTGGTTTCACAGGAGACTTCTATCAAACATTTAGAGAAGAGCTAATGCCTATCCTTCTAAAACTCTTTCAAAAAATTGCAGAGAAAGGAACTTCCAAACTCATTCTATGAGGCCCATCACCCTGATACAAAAACCACACAAAGACAGCACAAAAAAGAAAACTACAGGCCAATATCACTGACAAACATAGATGAAAAAATCATCAACAAAATTTTAGCAAACAGAATTCAGCAACACATCAAAAAGCTGATACACCATGATCAAGTTGGGTTTATTCCAGAGATGCAAGGATTCTTCAATATATGGAAATCAATCAATGTGATACACCATATTAACAAATTGAAAGATAAAAACCATATGATCATCTCAATAGATGCAAAAAAAGCCTTTGACAAAATTCAGCACCCATTTATGATTAAAACTCTTCAAAAAATGGGCATAGAAGGAACCTACCTCAGCATGGTAAAGGTCATATCTGATAATAAGTCTACAGCAAACATTATTCTCAGGGTGAAAAGCTGAAAGTATTCCCCCACAAGACAAAGGTGCCCAATTTCACCACTGTTATTCAACATAGTTCTGGACGTCCTAGCTACGGCAATCAGAGACGAAAAAGAAATAAAAGGAATCCAGACTGGAAAAGAAGAAGTAAAGCTCTCATTGTTTGCAGATGACATGACACTGTACATAGAAAACCCTAAAAATAGTATCAGAAAATTACTAGAGCTAATCAGTAAATTTAGCAAAGTTGCAGAATACAAAATCAATACACAGAAATCACTTGCATTTCTATATACTAACAATGAAAAATCAGAAAGAGAAATTAAGGAATTAATACCATTCACCATTGCAACAGAAATAATTAAATATCTAGGAACAAACCTACCTAAGGAGACAAAAGAATTTTACACAGAAAGACACTAATGAAAGAAATCAAAGATGACATAAATAGATGGAGGGATATTCCATGTTCCTGGGTAGGAAGAATCAATATTGTGAAAATGACTATCCTGCCAAAAGCAATCTACAGATTCAATGTGATCCCTATCAAATTACCAATGGCATTTTTCACAGAACTAGAACAAAAAAATTCACAATTCATATGGAAACACAAAAGACCCCAAATAGCCAAAGCAGTCTTGAGAAAGAAGAATGGAGGAATCAACCTTCCTGGCTTCAGATTATACTACAAGGCTACAGTCATCAAGACAGTAGAGTACTGGCACAAAACCAGAATTATAGACCAATAGAACAAGATAGAAAGCCCAGAAATAAATCCATGAACCTATGGGTGCCTTATTTTTGACAAAGGAGGCAAGAACATACAATGGGGCAAAGATAGCCTCTTCAATAAATGGTGTTGGGAAAACTGGACAGCTACATGCAAAAGAATGAAATTAGAACACTTTCTAACACCATATATAAAAATAAACTCAAAATGGATTAAAGACCTAAATTTGAGGCCAGAAACTATAAAACTCTTAGAGGAAAACATAAGCAGAACACTCAATTACTTTAATCAAAGCAAGATATTCTATGATCCACCTACCTCTTAGAGTAATGGAAATAAAAACAAAAGTAAACAAGTGACACCTGATTAAACTTAAAAGCTTTTGCACAGCAAAGGAAACTATTAGCAAGGTGAAAAGACAACCCTCAGTATTGGAGAAAATAATAGCAAATGAAAAAACTGACAAAGGATTTCCAAAATATACAAGCAGCTCATACAACTCAATACCAGAAAAATAAACAACCCAATCAAAAAGTGGGGAAGAGACCTAAACAGACATTTCTCCAAAGAAGACATACAGATGGCTAACAAACACATGAAAAGATGCTCAACATCGCTCATTATTCAGTTCAGTTCAGTTCAGTTCTGTGGCTCAGTCATGTCCGACTCTTTGCGACCCCATGAACCGCAGCATGCCAGGCCTCCCTGTCCATCACCAACTCCCAGAGTTCACTCAGACTCATGTCCATCGAGTCAGTGATGCCATCCAGCCATCTTATTCTCTGTCGTCCCCTTCTCCTCCTGCCCCAAGTCCCTCCCAGCATCAGAGTCTTTTCCAATGAGTCAACTCTTCGCATGAGGTGGCCAAAGTACTAGAGAAATGCAAATTAAAACTGCAATGAGATATCACCTCACACCAGTCAGAATGGCCTTCATCAAAATGTCTATGCTGGAGAGGGTGTGAACAAAAGGAAATGCTGTTGCACTGTTGGTGGGAATGTAAATTGATTCAGCCACTATGGAAGTCGGTATGGAGATTCCTTAAAAAACTAGGCATAAAACCACCATGTGGCCCAGCAATTCCACTCTTGGGCATGTACCCTGAGGAAGCCAAAATTGAAAGAGACACATGTATCCCATTGTTCATTGCAGCACTATTTACAATAGTTAGAGCATGGAAGCAACCTTGATGTCCATTGACAGATGAATGGATAAAGAAGTTGTGGTACATATACACAATGGAATATTACTCAGCCATAAAAAGGAATGAATTTGGATCAGTTCTGATGAGGTGGATGAACCTAGAACCTATTATACAGAGTGAAGTAAGTCAGAAAGAGAAAGATAAATACAGTATTCTAACACATATATATAGAATCTAGAAAAATGGTACTGAAAAATTTATTTACAGGGCAACAATGGAGAAACAGTAATAGAGAATAGACTTATGGACATGGAGAGAGGGGAGGAGAGGGTGAGATGTATGGAAAGAGTAACATGGAAACTTACATTACCATATGTAAAATAGGTAGCAAATGGGAACTTGCTGTATCACTCAGGAAACTCAAACAGGGACTCTATATCAACCTAGAGGGGTGGGATGGGGAGAGAGATGGGAGGGAGTTTCAAAAGGGAGAGGTGTGTGTATACCTATGGCTGAGGTTTGACAGAAAAACAGCAAAATTCTGTAAAGCAATTATCCTTCAGTAAAAAATAAATTAATTAAAAAATTATCCAGCTCCAATCTTTTCCCTTAACTTTTATACATATCTTTTTATTCCTTCTTTCCTTCCTTCCTTTCCCCCTCTTCTCTGGCTTGTATTTAAAAGGCCCTTCAAAGTCTGAACCCATCTTACCAGATCTCCCACTGGCCTCCAATTTGAAAACTCTCCTCCAGTTAATTTATTAATCCACCCACAGAAGCAGTATTTAGGAGGGCTCACACCTTGGCCCACAGCATGGAGTGGGGAAGCAGATGGGTCAACAATCCATTACAGTGTGGTGTGGTGAGTGCTGCATCAGAGCACCCACACCTGTACAGAGGGCCGTGGGAGGGCAAAGGCAGGAGTGGCTGACTCTTGCCCGTGTGCCAAAGGAGATGGAGAAGGCTCCGGGGAAGGAAGTCAGCTTTGAACGAGACCTTGAAGAGGGATTCAGCCAGGCAGAAACGTAGGGGAAAAATATTCTAGGCAGTGTGAGCAGCCCATGAATAACTTCACGACACCTGTAATTTATTATATGTCATTTCTTATATTTCTTATATACACATGTGTGTATTCCACATGAGGTGTGCCTGGATCCTGGGAGTCTGCAGGCAGGAGTGACTTCCAAAATGATACAACTTCAAGTTCGTTCTGTCCATTAAGTCTTCCTGGTACCTGGTGATCTCTCCTTCCTTGTACATCTATTGTCCAATTATTTGGCACTCAATTCAAGACTTCTTTCAATATTTCCTTATATGACCCCAACTGGTTTGCATCCTTTTTAAGAGCAAAGGATATGCCTTACCTTTGTTTCTCTAGTAGACGTTCCCTAATATTCATACCATTGGTGGCCCAGGGTAAAGAATCTACCTGCCAAGTAAGAGACACAAGTTCAATCCCTGGGTCGGGAAGATCCTCTGGAGAAGAAAATGACAACCCTCTCCAGTATTCTTGCCTTGAAAATTCCATGGACAGAGGAGCCTGGCGGGCTACAATCTATGGGGTCACAAGAGAGTCTGACATGACTTAGCAACTAAAACAACCAAAAGAAGTTATTAAAACTCCTTGCTGACTGATAGGTGGCCTTTAGCCTCTGTGTTTTTGGCTACAAGGCTGTATGAATAGCCACATGGAGATGGTTAATCCTGAAGGTGACTCCTGGCACATTTTGATATACCACTGAGATAAGTACTGATGTGCAATCACCTAGACCATCTTTTGAATCTTCTCTTACAGCAAAAAAGACATGCATTACTGGTGCAGAATCAGAGTTTCTATAAATAAGCCCTGCTGTGGCCCCATCAGACCTTTCAGTACCGACTGGAGAATTTGCCATGTTTACTAAACTCCTGAGATCACTAAAGTCTGAAGTAATCTCTCATGCCTCATTAATCTCCAATGTTTGAAGTAATCGCTGATGTATAATAAATCTCTAGTCTCTGAAGGTTTAAACCACACAGATGTGTTATTTCAGATGAATAATGACAAATATGATTTTGCCATTCAGCCAGCCGTTCAATGTACGCGTAGGGAATAGTTAAGCCCTGCATTGGGCTCTTTCCCTGTGACCCATGCTTCTCTGTTCTCATTGCTATAAGTCATAGTGTCTCACAATGTCTCACACAAAAACATATGATGGACTAGAAGGTCTATGCCTGCAACGTGAGGAATTATATTAGTGCTCAAGTAGATTAAGGAAATTTTTCCCATTAGTTTAAGGATAAGGGCTTAGAGATTCCTTCCATCCTTCCATCCTTCCTTCCTTCCTTCCTTCCCCCCTCCCTCTCTCCCTTCCTTCCACAAATGTTTATAAACAACCTATGATATATCAGATACTTACTTGAAATCACACATATGATGATAAAGAAGGGACATATGGAAGTACAAATTGCCAGTTATATAAAATAAATGTCAGGGAGATGTAATGTACAGCATGGTGACTGTAGTTAATAAATACTGTACTGTATATTTGAAAGTTGCTAAAAAAGTAAATTTTCAAAGTAATCACAAGAAACACATTTTTTAGCTATGTGTGGTGACAAATACCGACTAGACTTATGATGGCAAGGCGCTAGCTATATTCAGTATATACAAGTTTGACTCATTACATGGTGTACCTGAAACTAATATAGTTACATATCAATTATATCTCAATTTAATAAAAAGAGATGCCCATGTAGAGCAGAAATACCTGGTGCATAGTATGCAGAGTCATCTAGAGCTTTACAATTACCATCCATCACTGAATATTGATTGTATGCCAGCCATTAATATGTATAAAATATTTAGATAATAATGATGCGCGTCTAGAACAAAGGATTTGGAGTTAAATGACTTAAATTCTATTCTGTCTTGTAGTGAGTTTCAGAGCTGAGAAAGTAATTTCCTTCTTTGTGATAGGTTTCCTTATCTATGAAATTTCAAGAGTGTCAAGCGCCTAATTCCCAGGCGTTTGGGAGAGCCTCAGAGATCACTCTCCACACCTTTTCACTTGCTTTTCTCATTCCCTGCCTTGTCTTTCCCATCTCCCCATTTCTTCTGCTCATAAAATGCTACTTATCTTTGAAATCCAGGCTTAAGTGTCACTCCATGTAAGAAGTCTTCTTCATTCCTTCCCTGGTGGTCTGAGCACTCCCCTCCCAGGCATCTTCATGCCCATCCAGGCTTTTATGCTGCGGTTACCACACGGCATCACCATGCTGAAGGGCAGAGTCTACATCTTATTCACATGTTCTGTATTTAGCAAAGCGCCTTGCCCATAACTGGTGCTTTAAAGTCAGCCGAATATATGAATAAAAAATGTGTTAAGAAAGTGCTTCATGAATTTCAAAGTATTAAACAAAGGGAAGATATTATCCTTATCATTATGCTTGCCATTTAACTAGGACTCCATTCACTTTTACAAAATACAAAATTTATTTGGGCTTAATTCTGCTGTGTAATGGAGGTGGGCATTATACTGCTAACACACCAATGCGCCACTCTTTCTGGCCACGTGGGAGAATTACACTTACCTGTGCCCTCCACCCCCACCCTCCCTGGAACATAGGCATAAACGCGTGGTTTGCTTCAGCCCGTGAAATGTGCGGCATGCGTCACTCACACGTGGAAGCATCTGGTCGCTCTTGCTTGAGTGCCCCGGTCTTCTTTCCCCATGTGGTGGTCCTGGAGGTGCCTGCTGACACGGTGGTGCCCTGAGATTGACCCAGCCCAACAACCTAACCTTGTACCATGTGGAAAACATCTGTCCGCAGAGCTGTCCAGACCAAAAGGAGACTTGGCATGACTGAAAAATAAACATGCATTCCATTAATCCACTGAGATTTTGCCATTTTTTATTACCACGGCATAAGCAAGGAGAACAAACCACTGAAAGGACCATGCAGAGGCTGAATACTTTGGCCTGATGTGAGGAGCAGACTCATTGGAGGAGACCCTGATGCTAGGAAGGATTGACGGCAGAAGAAAAGGGCGTCAGAGGACAAAATGGTTGGATGGCATTACTGATTCAATGGACATGAACCTGGGCAAACTCCGGGAGGTGGTGAGGGACAGGGAGGCCTGACGTGCTGCAGTCCACAGGGTCGCAGAGTCAGACACGACTTGGCTACTGAACAACAACAACAATCTATAACTTATCCCGACTGATAAAATCACCAACTCATTTCTGGCAAAAAATATGGCAATTACTGGGAATAACATGGTACTAATCGAAACCAAAACCATGAACAATAGCAACACAACAGTTATCTGAAAATTACACACCTGAGAATCCAACCACACTGCAGAGAATCTAGTTTACTTCATAGGGACGTTAAATCTGCCCTATGTCTCCTCAAAACCTAGAGAAATTTCTCTGGTACTTGGCACTGAAGCAGGGGCCAAATCCTTTACTTCTGTACCTACATCAGAAGGAAATTACACCCAACAAAAATATTTTTTAAGCAAAGCATTTGCTATAAATTGTTTCAAATAGATGCGCTTAAGATCTTCCATCCACATGATCACTGTAACGTGTTCTGTTCACCGTACCGTTTACCTAACTGAATGGTAATGAGGATTGCCTCATGATTTTCCACTCCATGAGTGCAAAAGAAGGAAACACCTTTTTAAAATTAATTTAGTTATGTTTCATTTTTTGTTTTACTGTGAAATATATACATACATACACACAAAGTACAGGAAACATATATTTACAGTTTAACAACAACAAAAAAAACACTATATAAAGTGAAACTGATATAGCTACTACTCAGGCCAAGAAATAGAACACTGCCAAGATACTAGACATTTCCCTCCCCGCCCACTGTATATTCATCCAGCTGGAGAAAATTACTGGCCTGACTTTGGAGACAATCCTTTTCTTACTTTTCCTTGTAGTTTTAACACTGTGTTCATTTTAATATTTGCTATATGAATGGTGGCATAATTTATGTGTAACAATATCACCATTGGAGAAGGAAATGGCAACCCACTCCAGTATTCTTGCCTGGAGAACCCCATAGATGAGGAGCCTGAGCTACAATCCATGGTGTCGCAAAGAGTTGGACATGACTGAAGTGACTTAGCACGTATACACCATATGAAGAATACAGCTTAGTGAGTTTTGCACATATGTGTACCTATGTTATCACCACCTCAATCAAGACACAGAATTTCCATCACTTCAAGTTTCCTGTGTCCTCTTGCAATAAATCCCCCCAGTCCTAACCCCAGGCTGCCACAGACTTGCTTTCTATCTCGATAGATTAGTTTGGCATCCAATAGACTTTTATGTAAGTGGAACCATACATTACATACTGGTTTCTTTCATTAATATAATCTATGTCTGATTTTGAACTGTATATGAATAGAATCATAATGTACGTTATGATTCTTTTGAATCTTGCTTTTTGTTCAATTTTATATTTGTAAAATACATCCATAAATGTGTATGCTTATAATTTATTCCCTTTTATTGCAGTATATAAACCAATATATGACTATTGTATAATTTATCCATTCATTACTATTGTATAATTTATCCATTCTATAATATCACTGCTGTCGTGTGTTGACTTTTTTCATAATTTCTATTTGTTTATGTATCCACTGCTGACTGCGTGGAGTCCTCACTGCTGCTCGGGCTTTTCTCCAGTCCCGCACGTGGGAGCTGCTCTCCAGGCGCAGGGCGCATGCCTCTCCTTGCGTGGCTTCTCCTGTGGAGCGCGGGCTCTAGCGCTTTCAGGCTTCAGTAGTTGTAGCCCCCAGGCTCTAGAGCGCAGGCTCGGGAGTCGTGGTACATGGACTCACCTGCTCCTCGGCACGTGGGATCTTCCCAGATCAGAGGTCAAATCTGTGTCTCCTGCTTTGGCAGGAGGATTCTTTACCTCCTGGAAATTTGTTGTTGTTTTAGTGGCTAAATCACGTCCAACTTTTTTATGACCCCATGGACTGTAGTCCGCTATTCTTCCCAGGCAAGAATATGGGAGTGGGTTGCCATTTCCTCCTGCAGGAGATCTTCTCAACACAGGGACTGAGCTCGTATGAGTCTCCTGAGTTGGCAGGCAGATTCTTTACCCCTGACCCACTGGGGAAGCCTTTACCCCTGAGCCACCAGGATAGACTTTTTTCAACTATTAGGTCTGATTACTAGGTATGATGTTTACTAAAAATTTTTGTGGGTTTTTAAAAATCAGAATATTTTTTACCAAAATGAAGTTCTCTTTTAATCTCAGAAGTTTGGGGGGTGGATTATAAATGATGTAAATAAGAGTTTCAGCATGACTGGTAAATGAATTTTATCATATGTTTTTTCTGCAACTGTTGAGATGATCATATGAATTGTTATTCTATTATTAAATAGGTATTTAATAATATTTTAGCAATATGAAAACAATATGAACAGAATATTTTTAGCAATATAAAATTACCCCTTATTATTAAAGTAATTGTCCATTTTTTTTTTTTTGGTCCATTCTTGATCTAAACCAATTGGTAATAATATCTTTTTCATTATATATTTTGTTCATTTTTAATTATATCCAAGTTCATATGTGAATTGGCCTGTAATATTGTTTCCTGATTCTCTCCTTGTCAAGTTTTGGTTTCAAAGTTTTGCTCATTTCATAAAAGCACAGGGGAGTATACCCTCTTCTAAAATTTTAACCTTACAAAAAATTGCACTTATTTTTTCCTTAAATGTTTGGTAGAAACATATCAGTTTTCATGGCTTCACTCACTAAAGAAACCATTTGGGACAGCAGTTTGTGAAAAACTTCTTTGGGAAAAACTTTTGATTACACATCTAAATTCAGGCTTTTAACTTCTCTTCCTTTTTGAGTAAGTTTGGGAACATTTTTCTAAGAGTTGTTCTAATTTTTAAAGTTTATTGCTATTCTTCATTAAAATTCCTATATAAACAGTTAATATCTGTGTTCTGTATACTTTAAGTCTAGTTTGTTCATTGTGTCTATAAATATTCTGTATTCTTACTTTTTCTGTTTTTTTGTTTGTTTATTTGCTTATTTACTGAGAGAAATGGATTAAAATCAGCCACTCTGATAGTACTTTTGTGTTTCTCTCTTTGTAGTGCTCCAGTGTTAGCTTTATGTCTTGAAATAGTGTGCTGAATTAGTGCACATTAATTTATAATTATTGTATACTCTAAAGAACTGAATATTTTTAGCAATATGAAATTACCCCCAATCTTTGGTAATTGTTTTGCCATAAAGTTTATTTTTTCTAGTATTAATGTAGCTACACCAGCTTTCTTTAGTGAGTAATTTTGCAAGGTATATATTTCCCAAGCTTTCGCCTTCAAATGTTCTATATTTGCCTTCAAATGTTCTTGTCCATGACAAGAATGCTGGAGTGGATTGCCCTTGAATATTATAATTGCTACATTTTTTAGTTCACTTGGCAGTATTATTATAGTTTTATGCAGTCAATATTCTTAACATATGGAGCTTCCCTGATGGCTCGGCAGTAAAGAATTCGCCTGCCGTGCAGGAGATGCAGTTTTGATCCCTGGGTTGGGAAGATCCAGGGAGAAGGACGTGGCAACCCACTCCAGTATTCTTGCCTGGAGAATCCCAGGGACAGAGAAGCCTGTTGGGCTACAGCCTGTGGGGTCACAAAGAGCTGGACATGACTGAGCACACAACACATGTTAAGAAACACAAAGCATAAAACAAGTGACTTACCGTACACGCATCCCCAGTAGATGAGGACCCCTATAGCCTCAAGCCATGTAAACAATGTAGCCAGTAGAAGCCCCAAATAAGAAGTCTGACAGAGGAGGAGGACTAAAAAGAGACCACAATCTTACCTGTTTACAGTTAAAATATCTTACTTTTGCAAATTTTACAAAAACACATGATCATGTTATCAAAGGATGAAACCACCACTTTGAAAGAGAGCCTGCACAGAGGCATGTATGTGTGCACGTGTGTGCGTGCACACACACACTAAATTTATTGCTTACTATAACCAGGCACATCCTCTCTGAGCGGGGCAGACAGATGATCTATATAGGGCTTTGATAAGGGTAGAGTTGTGGTACTGGTGATTTTCAGGGGGTAAGGGAACTGAGAGCATCTGTAGAGATGGTTACCAGGTAAGATTCTTGTTGCTTAGTTGACATTCAGAGGCATGGTCACTGGAGGAAGTCCCTGATGGGCTGACTTTCAAGAGTAAGTGACTGACACCAATGACTGACTTTCACTGAGACAAGTGTCCTTGGTCCATGGAACAGGGGTTCAAAGCCAGTTCTGATGGCTTCTTGCTACAAAGACTGCAGAACAACCAGTTTTTATGTAGGAGTATGGGAACCTTTCTTTGTTCTCAATTTGAAACATATCCAAGGCTCTCTTAGAAGAGGCTGATATTAAGGAGAGACTTCCAAGCTTAAATTTCACTAGCTTCTGAGGCCAGGATCATGACACTTTCACCTGGAGCCCATGGGTGTAGCCCGTCTCGCTTATGTGCGTGGGGATAACCTTCAGGCTCCCTGCCTCAGGCAGAAGACATGAAATTTGTTCCCCACTGGAATGCAAAGCTATCAGAACTGAGGCTCATTTTTAAAGTCTTGTTTCTTCTGAATCAATAAAAATAATCTGGGTGAAGTGACTTGAAGTTCTCCCTAAGTTTAAACTTGTCTTAGATTTTGACTTAGTAAATAACTTTTTATGAGTGACTGCTTTTTTATGCCGTTAAGAAGGCTATTTTTAATCTGGCATTTAAAATTCAAAGAGGAATAAGCTACCGCAGTCTTCTCTTTTTCACAAGGAATACATTCCAAGAGCATCAGTGAATGCTTCAAACCATGGATAGTACCGAACTCTCTATGGCACGCTTGGGGCTGGTGCGCGGGGATGACCCAGGGAGATGTTGTGGGGAGGGGGGTGGGAGGGGGTTTCAGGTTTGGGAGAGCATGTACACCCGTGGTGGATTCATGTCAATGTATGGCAAAACCAATACAGAATTGTAAAGTAAAATAAAAAATAAATTAATTAAAAAAAATAAAATAAAATCTCAAAATAAATAAATAAATAAATATTATGTTTTCCCTATCCTTACTTACCTATGACAAAGATTAATTTATAAATTAGGCACAGTAAGAGATTAACAATAGGACTTTCCTGGTGGTCCAGTGCTTAACAATCTGTCTGCCAATGCAGGGGACACAAATTAGATCTGTGTTCCGGGAAGATTCTACCTGCCGTGGGGTAACTAAGCCCACACACCACAGCGACTGAAGCCTGTGAGCCCTAGAGCCTGCGCTGCACAAGGAGAGACGCCGCCACAGTAAGAAGCCTGCAAACTACAGCCAGAGAGGAGGCTCTGCTCTCTGTAACTAGAGAAATCCCACACACAGCAATCAAGACCCAGCACAGCCAAAAGTAAACACATAATTACTGTTAAAGAAATATGTTAACAGTCATTAATAATAAATAAAACAATTACAGCAATATGAACAATTTTAACCATAAAAATTATGTGAATGTGGTCTCCTCCCACCTCTCTCTCAATATCTTGTTATACAAAGTTAATGACTTTTCCATCTTAACCAGGCACTTATCACACACTCTGGCCATAACTTTTGCAGTATGAGTTGCAATAGAAAAACTAGCATGAATTTCTCTTTCCTTCTTCATAATTTCACAAATAGAATATGTGCCTTTGCCATAGATCATAGCAACTTCAGCATGTAATTGCTTTTCTTCCCTTGTAAGTCAAGAATGATCCCCTTTTCACTTAAAAAAAGCACTTTGCAGCTTCTCTTTGGCATGTCTGAATTGCAAGCACCGCTACTCCTGCACTTTGGAGCCACTGTTAAGTAATGGAATCCCTTGACTATTAATTTGAAAACCAAGACAACAGTTAAATGATTAAGGGCGGAATACACTGGACTGGAAGAAACACAAGCTGGAATCAGGATTGCCGGGAGAAATATCAATAACCTCAGATATGCAGATGACACCACCTTTATGGCAGAAAGTGAAGAGGAACTAAAGAGCCTCTTGATGAAAATGAAAGAGGAGAGTGAACAAGTTGGCTTAAAGCTCAACATTCAGAAAATGAAGATCATAGCATCTGGTCCCATCACTTCATGGGAACTAGATGGGCAAACAGTGAAAACAGTGTCAGACTTTATTTTGGGGGGCTCCAAAATCACTGCAGATGGTGACTGCAGCCATGAAATTAAAAGACGCTTACTCCTTGGAGGAAAAGTTATGACCAACCTAGATAGCATATTCAAAAGCAGAGACATTACTTTGCTGACTAAGGTCTGTCTAGTCAAGGCTATGGTTTTTCCAATAGTCATGTATGGATGTGAGAGTTGGACTGTGAAGAAGGCTGAGCGCCGAAGAATTGATGCTTTTGAACTGTGGTGTTGGAGAAGACTCTTGAGAGTCCCTTGGACTGCTAGGAGATCCAACCAGTCCCTTCTGAAGGAGATCAGCCCTGGGATTTCTTTGGAAGGAATGATGTTAAAGCTGAAGCTCCAGTACTTTGGCCACCTCATGAGAAGAGTTGACTCATTGGAAAAGACTCTGATGCTGGGAGGGATTGGGGGCAGGAGGAGAAGGGGACGACCCAGGATGAGATGGTTGGATGGCATCACTGACTTGATGGACGTGAGTCTGAGTGAACTCCAGGAGTTGGTGGTGGACAGGGAGGCCTGGCGTGCTGCGATTCATGGGGTCACAAGGAGTCGGACACGACTGAGAAACTGAACTGAACTGACACTGGACAAAGAGATGATTCACGTCCAGGGTGGAACTGAGAAGGACAGCACAAGATGTCATTATGCTGTTCAGAAGAGCATGAATTTAAAATTTAGAAATTATTTATTTCTGGAATTTTTCATTTGACTTTTTCCAACCTGGTTGTCCTCAGGTAAATGAAGCCTCAGAAAGCAACACCGCACATAAGGGGAGGGGACTACTGTACCATTTCATACCTATTAGAATGCCTGCTATCAAAAAGTAAAATAACAAGTTGGTAAGGATCTGAAGAAATTGGAATCCTTGGAGACTGTTTAGTAGGAACGCAAAATTGTGCAGCTATAGTGTAAAAAATTATGGCGACTCTTCAAAAACCTAAAAATAGAACTATCACATGATCCAGAATGCTACTTCTGGGTATATATCCAAAATAATTGAAAGCAGGGTCTCAAAGAGATATTTCCATTTCTTCATGTCTAGCAGCATTATTCATAACAGCCAGAAGGTAGAAGCAACCCAGGTGCTCACTGACATAATGAATAGCTAAACAAAATGTGGTTTATACCTAGAATGGAATGTTGTTCAATTTTAAAGAGGAAAGATATTGTGACATTTGCTACAAAATGGATGAATCTTGAAGACATTGTGCCAAGTGAAATTAATCAGTCAAAAAGGACAAAAACTGTGTGATTCCATTTATATGAAGCATATATGAATATTCAGATTCACACTTTCTACAGAAAGTAGAATGGTGATTGTCAGCAGCTGGGGGAGAAGGGAATGGGGAGTTGATGTTCAATGTGCAAATAATTTTAGTTTTGCCAGATAAAAAGCTTCTGGAAAGCCAACATCCATCATATAAAAATTCTAAGTAAACCAGGAATAGAGGGAAACCTCAAACTGACTGAGGCTGTCTACAGCTAACATCATGCTTAGTGATGAGAGATTTGAAGCTTTCCCGTTAAGATTGTATATAAGGTGAGGATATTGCCTCTCATTATTGCTTTTCAACACCATACTGGAAGTAATTGCTAACTCAGTAAGGTAAGAAAAGGAAATAAAAGGTACACAGACTGGAAAGGAAGATATAAAACTGTCCTCATTTGCAGGTGACATGGTTGTCCATATGGGAATCTCAAAATAATGAACAAACCCAACAAACAAAAAACTCCTGGAACTAAGTGATTATGGTAATTTTGCAAGCTGCAAAATTATCACACAAAAGTCCTCCTACACAGCACAATGAACAAGTAGAATTTGAAATTAAAAATATGATACTATGTACATTATTATCCCTAAAAGTTAAACCAGTTCAGTTCAGTCACTCAGTTATATCCAACTCTTTGCAATCCCATGGACTGCAGCATGCCAGGCCTCCCTGTCCATCACCAACTCCCGGAGTTTACTCAAACTCATGTCCATTGAGTCGGTGATGCCATCTAGCTATCTAATTCTCTGTTGCCCCTTCTCCTCTTGCCTTCAAACTTTCGCAGCATCAGGGTCTTTTCAAATGAGTCAGTTCTTCGCATCAGATGGCCAAAGTTTGAAGTTTCAGCTTCAACATCAGTCCTCAATGAGCACTCAGGACCAATTTCCTTTAGGATGGACTGGTTGGATCTCCTTCCAGTCCAAGGGACTGTCAAGAGTCTTCTCCAACAACACAGTTCAAAAGCATCAATTCTTTGGTGCTCATCTTTCTTAATAGTCCAACTCTCACATCCATACATGACTACTGGAAAAACCACAGCCTTGACGAAATGGACCTTTGTTGGCAAAGTAATGTCTCAGCTTTTCAATATGCTGTCCAAGTTGGTCATAGCCTTTGTTTCAAGGAGCAAGAGTCTTTTTATTTCATCGCTGCAGTTTCCCTCTGCAGTGATTTTGTAGCCACCAAAAATAAAGTCTGACACTGTTTCCACTGTTTCTCCATCTATTTCCCATGAAGTGATGGGACCAGATGCCATGATCTTAGTTTTCTGAATGTTGAGCTTTAAGCCAACTTTTTCACTCTCCTCTTTCAGTTTCATCAAGAGGTTCTTTAGTTCTTCTTTACTTTCTGCCAGAAGAGTGGTGTCATCTGCATATCTGAGGTTATTGATATTTCTCCCAGCAATCTTGATTCCAGCTTGTGCTTCATCCAGCCCAGTGTTTCTCATGATGTACTCTGCGTATAAGTTAAATAAGCATGGAGACAATATACAGCTTTGACAAACTCCTTTTACTATTTAGAACCAGTCTATTGTTCTATGTCCAGTTCTGTTGTTTCCTGACCTGCACAGATTTCTCAAGAGGCAGGTCAGGTAGTCTGGTATTCCCATCTCTTTCAGAATTTTCCACAGTTCATTGTGAGCCACATAGTCCAAGGCTTTGGAGCAGTCAAAGGCTTTGAAGCAGAAATAGATGATTTTCTGGAACTCTCTTGCTTTTTCAGTGATCCAGCAGATGTTGGCAATTTGATCTCTGGTTCTTCTGCCTTTTTTAAAACCAACTTGAACATCTGGAAGTTCATGGTTCACATATTGTTGAAGCCTGGCTTGGAGAATTTTGTGCATTACTTGGCTAGCATGTGAGATGAGTGCAATAGTTTGAGCATTCTTCGGCATTGCCTTTCTTTGGGATTGGAATGAAAACTGACCTTTTTGAGTCCTGTGGCCACTGCTGAGTTTTCCAAATGTGCTGGCATATTGAGTGCAGCACTTTCACAGCATCATCTTTCAGAATTTGAAACAGTTCCACTGGAATTCCATCACTTAAGTATAAACCTAACAAAATATTTGTAAGATCTATATGAGAAAATATGGTACTGTAGTTGTTTACAAATAAATAAATAAATGGAGAAATATTTCATGTTCATGGAATACTTAATATTGTCAGGATGTCAGATCTTCCCAACTTGATTTATGGATTCAGTGTGATTCACAATCAAATCCCAGCAAATTATTTTATGGATATTAACAAACTAATTCTGAAGTTTATATGGAGAGGCAGAAGACCCGGAATACAAAACTGAAGGAGAAAAATTAAATCGGAGAGAATTTTCACTACCCTTGCTATAAAGCTACAGTAAAAAAAAAAAAAAGAGTGATATTGATTAAATAATAGACAAATAGATCAATAGAACAGAGTAGAGGGCTCAGAAATAGATCCCCATAATAGTCAACTTATATTTGACCAAGGAGGAAAGGCAATACAATGGAGCCAAAATAGTCTCTTCAACAAATGGTGCTAAAACAACTGGACATCCACATGCAAAAAAATTAATCTGGATACACACCTTATACCCTTCACAAAAATTAACTCAAAAATGGATAGCAGATAGACCTCAATGTAAAATGCAAAACTATAAATCTCCTAGAAAAAATATAGGCGAAAACCTATATGATCTTGTGTATGGTGATATCTTTTTAGATTCAACACCAAAGACATGCTCAATGGAATAATTGATAAGCTTAACTTAGTTAAATTGTAAAACTTCTGCTCTGTGAAAGACAATATCAAGAACAGAAGACAAGACATAGTAGGGAGAAAATATTTGCAAAAGACACATCTGATAAAGGCAATTATCCAAAAAATTCTTAAAGCTCAACAATAAGAGAACAGACAAACCAATTTAAAAATGAATCAAACACCTTAACAGACATCTCAAAGAAGAAGATGACAAATAAGCATATGAGAAGATGCTCCACACATGTCATCGTGGAAATGCAAATTAAAGCTAGACACCACCACACACCTATTAGAAGAGCTGTAGAAATCCGGAACACTGACAACACCAAATGGCAAAGACGTGAAGTAAAAGGAACTCTCATTTATTGCTAATGGTACAGCCACTTGGGCAGAATGTTTGGAGGTTTCTTATAAAACTAAACATACTCTTACGTATGGTCCAGCAACCCATGCTCCTTGGTATTTACCTCAAGTAGCTGAAAACTTACATTCACATAAAACCATGCACGTTGATATTTATAGAAGTTTATTCATAATTGTGAAAACTGGGAAGCAACCAAGATATCCTTTGGTAGATCAATGGATAAACTGTGATGAGTCTAGATAATGGAATATTACTTAATGCTAAAAAGATATGAGTTAATTGAGATATAAAAAGACAAAGAGAAATCTTAAATACATATTGCTAAGTGAAGCCAATCTAAGAAAGCAACACACTGTGTTACTCAAACTACATGACATTCTGGAAAAGGCAAAGCACTGGAGACAGTAGAAAAGGTCAGTGGTTGCAGAGGGGGTGAGGGGAGAGGTGAGTGAAGGGAAGAGGTGAGAAGCAGAGCACAGAGGACTTTTTAGGGTAGTGAAAACACTCTGTGTAGTATAATGGTGGATATATGTAATGATATATTTGTCCAAACCCATAGACTATACAACACAAGAGTGAATCCTAAGGTAAACCCTAAGGGCTTTGGAGATAATGTAGGTTCATCCTTGGTAAGAAACATACCATTCTGGTGAGTGATGCTGATAATGGGAGAGACTATGCATGTATGTGGGCAGGAAGTTTACAAGAAATCTCTGCACCTTCCTTTCAAGTTTATTATAAACCTAAAATTTCTCTAAAATATAATGGTACTTTTTTACTGTGCCACATGCATGCCGGGTCTCAGTTCCCCAGCCAGGGATTCAACCTGTGCCCCTTGCATTGGCAGCGCAGAGTCTTAACCACTGGACCACCAGGGACATCCCTAAAAAAATAAAATTTTAAAGTTAGAAAAAAAGAATTCTGGAAATGGATGATGGTGATGATTACACAATGACATGAATATACTTAATACCACTGAAATACAGATACATTTAAAAATGCTTTAGATAAAAATAAATAAATTAATTTAAAAAAATAAAGAGATTTAAATTTAAAAAATGCTTTCGATGGTAAGTTTTACATTATATGTATTTTATCGCATTGAAAAAAATTGTAGGAGGAGGATTGGTCCTAAGAAACTCGTTGATTATTACTGGAAATGGAAGTCGTGAACTCAAATTTATACTTAATACCTGCTTTGTGCCAAGAATGATGTCATGTGTTTTGCATTATTACTTCACATAATTAGTAATGATTTAAGTAAGAGCTACTTGTCTATTTGGGAAGCAGTCACTGAGCACTTTTAACATAGGCATTGTGCTACGATCTCAACAGCAAACAACCCTAGCTCGGTCCATGCCTGGAAGGGCTAACAGGTCCAGGTTCTAGAGCAGGATGCTGACTCCTCCCAGCACAAAATGGGAAGAACCGAAGAGGAGTATCTATTTCTGGGCCCTTCCAGGTCCTGTTAAACATTTACATACATTATATGTATAATCCTCCAGCAATCTCAAAGTTTGGAACTATTATCTGCATTTTACAAAGGATGACCTTGAATCTCAGATCTAGTTTACCTAAGATTATACAACTGCTAAGTTAAGTGGTAGAGCTGAAATGCAAAGACTAAGTTTATTAACAAAGCCTATGTCATCTACATACATGAATTCTGTGGATCAAATTGTTCTGTGGATCAAGCTGCCTCAAGACAAAATTTTCCCACTGGGCTTCCCAGGTGGCTCACTGGTAAAGAATCTGCCTGCCAATGCAGGAGTGCCAATGCAGTCATCTCACACACTAGTAAAGTAATGCTCAAAATTCTCCAAGCCAGCCTTCAACAACACATGAACTGTGAACTTTTAGATGTTCAAGCTGGATTTAGAAAAGGCAGAGGAACCAGAGATCAAATTGCCAACATCCCTTGGATCATCAAGAAAGCAAAAGAGTTCTAGAAAAACATCTATTTCTTTTTTATTGACTATGCCAAAGCCTTTGACTGTGTAGGTCACAACGAACTATGGAAAATTCTTCAAGAGATGGAAATACCAAATCACCTGACCTGCCTCCTGAGAAATCTGTATGCAGGTCAGGAAGCAACAGTTAGAACTGGACATGGAACAACAGACTGGTTCCAAATAGGAAAAGGAGTTCGCCAAGGCTGTATATTGTCACCCTGCTTATTTAACTTATATGCAGAGTACATCATGTGAAATGCCAGGCTGGATAAAGCACAAGCTGGAATCGAGATTGCCAGGAGAAATATCAGTAACCTCAGATATGCAGATGACACCACCCTTATGGCAGAAAATGAAGAGGAACTAAAGAACCTCTTGATGAAAGTGAAAGAAGAGAGTGAAAAAGTTGACTTAAAACTCAACATTCAGAAAACGAAGATGATGGCATCTGGTCCCATCACTTCTTGGAAAATAGATGGGGAAACACTGGAAACAGTGTCAGACTTTATTTTGGGGGGCTCCAAATCTACTGCAGATGGCGACTGCAGCCATGAAATTAAGACACTTGCTCCTTGGAAGAAAAGCTATGACCAGCCTAGATAGCACATTAAGAAGCAGAGACATTACTTTGCCAACAAAGGTCCGTCTAGTCAAGGCTATGGTTTTTCCAGCAGTCATGTATGGTTGTGAGATTTGGACTATAAGGATAGCTGAGTGCCAAAGAATTGATGTTTTTGAACTGTGTTGTTGGAGAAGACTCTTGAGAGTCCCTTGGACTGCAAAGGATCCAACCAGTCCATCCTAAAGGAGATCAGTCCTGAGTGTTCATTGGAAGGACTGATGCTGAAGCTGAAACTCCAATACTTTGGCCACCTCGTGTGAAGAGTTGACTCATTGGAAAAGACTCTGATGCTGGGAGGGATTGGGGGCAGGAGGAGAAGGGGACGACAGAGGATGAGATGGCCGGATGGCATCACCGACTCAATGGACATGAGTTTGAGTAAGCTCTGGGAGTTGGTGATGGACTGGGAGGCCTAGTGTGCTGCAATTCATGGGGTTGCAAAGAGTTGGACACAACTGAGCTACTGAACTGAACTGAATGCAGGAGACCCAAGTTCAGTCCCTGGGTTGGGAAGATCCCCCGGAGAAGGGAATGGTAACACACTCCAGTGTTCTTACCTGGAGAATTCCATGAACAGAGGAGCCTGACGGGTTATAGTCCATGGGATTGCACAGTCCATGAGATGGCAAAGAGTGAGACATGATTTAGCAATTAAACAACAACAAAGGTAAGAAAACAATAAAGACAATTTGGTGACTTATCTATTAAAAAAACTTTATTCCATTCATAAGCTATTCTATATACTGTAATTTGTCCCCTTTTACCTTTTAGAACTAAATGTTTTATTTTTCTCTTTTGAACTGATGGCGATAATAAATGGGAGTTGTCACTCTCTTTTAGGATCCTAACAACCAAACTTTATTCCTATATTTGGAAAATCCTGCACTTTACAGAGCTCAGTAGGAACCTCTGCCTACCTCCAGCCCTGGAAGCTCACTTCCCCATCTTCTTTGTAGTGAGGAAACAAGCCCCTGAACTTTGCTTCATGAATGGTAAGCTCACACCAGTCTTTGAACTGGAAGAGCATTATGAAGCAAGGACTGCCCAGCATCAGGAGAGGCTGTACCTGCTTCTAACCATGTGTCAGTTCTTGGACCTCCCCGCCGCAGCACTGGTGATCTTCGTGGTTAAGCTATGGCATCGACTCCTTAAAGGGGCTGCAGGGGCTCTGGGGTCTTCGTCACATCACAGATTTGAACAAGGTTCTCAATAACTTGGCTGTAAGAATCCAGCCCTCCTTGTGATTCTGTGAACCACACAGAACTCTCATCATAAATTCTTTCCTCCTTAAGCCCGACAGAATTAGCTTCTATTGCTTGCAGCTAAGAATCCTTGCTGTGTGAGTAGTTATTTGTTTGTTCTAATACACATTTCTGATAACCTAAAAGGGAGCACATTAAGCAGTTCCCCCAATATTTGAAAAAAACATCGGTTTATGGCATAAAAAATATTTAGGGATCACCCTTATATACAATAAATTCTAAGTTGTGCATTCAAAGCATTATCTAATGAACAGTGAAAACAACTGAAACAGAATTGATATCATCTTGGACTTACAGTGACTAAACAGAACTCTGGATAACCATATGGTGTATATTATTCAATTATTAATATGGCCAAAGTAACCAGACTGACTTAATAAACAAACCAGATTGACTATGTGTCTACATAATTGCTTTCTCAGCTGCTGTGAAATGTTTGATCCAGTTAACAATATAGATCAGTTTCTCTTTTTTAAAGGTTAAAACAGCATGTAATTAATTAACTAATTACTGTATTGATTTATTATATTTAGTTACCGAGTAGAGCTATGGGGTTTTCACTAAGCCAGATGCCTGGCATGCAGCAAAGATGCAAAGCTTATGATCTCAATTATCAACCATTCTTTCCATTTCCTCTGCAACCATCATTAGTGGCCAACCAGTATGACTTTTCATCTGGGCTTTTGTATTGCTCTCTGGCTAATTTCCTCTTTTTCTGCTCTTGTTCTCCTGAAATCCATTTTCCATTGATGAACAAGGGCATTCTTTAAAAACTTTAACTGGGTCATATTATCGCTCTGCTATAATTTCTTGCAAAAAATTTCCAGTATCCTTAGCTTTAAGTCCAAAGTTCCTAACACAACAAGGAAAGACCCAAGTCATCAGGTTATGCAGCACACACGCCATGTCGTTTCAGTCATGTCCGACTCTTTCACCCCATGGACTGGAACCACCCAGGCTCCTCTGTCCGTGGAATTCTTCTGGCAAGAATACTGGAGTGGGTTGCCATGCCCTCCTCCAGGCCATCTTCCCAACCCAGGGATCAAATCAATCTCTTGCAGCTCCTGCTTTGCAGGCAGATTCTTTACTGCTGAGCCACCAGGGAAGTCCCGTGATCAGACTACATTTCTCACATAAATTCACTCCTGCCCTGCACCCTGCCACAATGTCCCAAACATACCGTCCTCTCAGTTCCTAAGGTGCTTTCATCTCTTCCTGACTCAAAGTCTTTAAACATATGGTTCCTTGTGCCTGGAATATTTTTTCTCCCCTTGTTCACCCGGCTAGCCCCTACTTAGACCTCTTATTTCAGATTTCACTTCCTCAGGGACACCTTCTTTGACCGCTCAGCTTAAGACAGACCACTGATTTACTCTCAGTACATCTAAAAGCTTTCTTTCATAGCTTTGGTGACAGCCTGTAGTTCTATATTTACATGTTGTTTACGAGTTTAATGTCTGTTTCCTCCACAGAAGTCTGTAAGCTTTAAGAGAGGGACCGTGCCTGTCTTGTTCACCACCTGGCATCCAACAAAGCATGTTGTATGGACTCCTTAAACATCTGTTGAATGAATGAATTAGCAGATGAATCTCAGACTTATATAACAAAGCATGTAAAATGTTGTCCTGGACAGGAAGTGCTGGAAATTACAGAAAAAAAGGGAACTCAGAGGAGCCTGGAAAGCTAAGGAAAGACTTCTGGGGGAGGTGGCCCTTCAGGGAGACGCCAGAGGATGGGTAAGATGTGAATAGTCTCTGAAGAGACCTGTGGGGAGAAGCTTCATTTCTCAAGGAAAAGGAAAATCCAGGAGAGGTGTGGCCACTTGGCAGGAGAGAGTGAGGGGTCCCCCTGTGTGTCACCTGGCTCTGGAGCTCATTCTTGGATGGCAGTGAGTTTCCAAGTGCAGGGTGAAGCTATGAAGCAACTTCTTATGAACCTTTCTCTTGAGCAGACACATTCATGCAGTGCAACTACTCAGGACACAGACTACCAGGCAGGTGGTGAGGGCACAGTGGCAGATGCTGCAGGCTGGGTTCCTCGATTCCATGCCGACACTGGACAGGAGTGTGCTTGCCTCACACCGGACCCTAGGAAAGCTAAGATGACACACCCAGGCTCCCCTGATCTAGAGACTCCCAGCAGATGGCCCCAGCCGGATCTGGGAGGAAATGACATGATGATGCATAAGAAGCCACACTTTGCTGATTTTTGCAAGCACCATTGTCAAAGCACTTGCTTTTTTGTGGCAGCTACAGCAAAGGCCTTAGAGTCTGCTCACTAGCTTCCTGGACATGAAGGCATAGTGCAGAAGGTCCCTTTTGCTCATGCAGATTGTGGCCAACATACAGTGGTTCCAGGGTGAAAACTCTTGGAGAGCATGATTTGGAGAATCTCCCTTAACTTATACAAGGTTCAAAAGTCACTTTAGAATGCAAAGACGTGTCAATTCAGTCATTTAAAATATTCACCAGGGACTTCCCTGGTGGTCCAGTGGTTAAGAATTGTCCAGGTCTGCTCACCTGCCAGTGAAAGGGATACAGGTTTGACCCCTGCTCCGGAAAGATCCCACATGCCTCTGGGCAACTAAACCTGGGATGCCCAACTATTGAGCCCACTGACCAAAACTCCTGAAGCCAGCGTATCCTAGCGCCCAGGCTCTGCAATAAGAGCAGCCGGGCAGTGAGAAGACCGCATGCCGCAACTGAAGAGCAGCCGCCACCCCAGACACAGCTTGAGAGACCCTTGTGCAGCAGTGAAGACCCAGGGCAGTCAAAATTAATTAATCAATTAATTTAAAAATACAGTATCCTCTAAATGTGATTTAAAGTCACCAAAGCCAGGTCCTGCTGTGGGCTGGCCACTTGCAGGGGACTCCATATATGGCCCTTCTTTCTTTCCTTGTTCTTCTTTATCCAGTTTGTTTTTCAGTGCACGATCTCTTTGGAGAGTGGAGATTACAGAGGCTACACAGGAAGGGGGAGAGGAGAGTTCTCATTTGACCAGCACTTTATAACACGGCTTCACACTTTCTGCATCTGGCCGATGTTTCAAGTTTACTTGCTGTTGGAGGTTCTTTACAGACCTTGACATCACAATAGTTGTTGACCTGCGGTTTCTCCTATGTGGGCAAACGTGCTATTTCTTCAGCTCCTTCCTCTGCAAACTCTAGGGAATGGTGATCCATCTCAGTATCATTTCTATTAAGGTCTCTTTGTTCCTCTGCTGATCCTAATGGAAAGCATCAAAGGTGGTTCTCCCCCTGACTCTCAAGTTCACACACATAGCCCACATCCCAGCCACAGGAAGCATTCATACATTTCCTATCCCCCAAACACTGTGAGCGCAGGTCTATCATAGCATAGCAGCAACCCTCCTTCTCTCTGCCGCCTGCACAGTTTGCCAGCCCATCTCCAGCCTTTGGATTTCCAGGAGGAGTCAAGCAATAGCCATACTGATTCTCTAACTGCAGGGGAAACAGTAAGCTACCCAAATGACTCCCTCGAGCCACTTTTTTTTCTTTTTTATTTATTAAAAAAAAAAAAAAAAAGAAAGAAAGAAAGAAAGAAAGAAAAAATCCACACAACTTATTTATTGTGAGACCTTACTGAGGACTGTACTCGGGGGATAAGCTTTCAGTCAGATCTGAGGAACTACTCCAACGAGGTTAGGGAGAGAAGCCAGGAAATACAGGAGTTTTTGCAGGAAAAAAAAAATGCAGTTGAACATCAAAAGATTACTTCTAACCACAAAAACAGATATCTCAAGTTAATAATTTTAGTGCTTTTCTAAGTATAGGAAAATTCAAGAGCCTAGGCTCATTGAAATTATTCTTTTGATATGCATCTTAACTATCTAGGGATAATATGCATTTTTCTCCATCAGAATTCTCTCCAGGGCACACCGTGGGGTGGGGGCTGGTGTCCCAGCAAAGGTTGACAGCTTGATGTCAGGCAACATTCTTTGTTAACTGAAGTGCAGGTGACACTCTTTCGTCCCAGAGAAGGAGACACTCTTCCCCTTAGGGACTCATGACACACGAGCATCTCTTAAAAAATCCCTCACACTAAATCCCCTCTCAATATCAACCCTCTAACCATTGAAGTCCTTGATAGGAGTGACTCATCTAATCAGTTCGCTGCCACTTCTGCCACCTACATTAACATTTCTGCAGAGTAATTAGTTTTGCAACTCGTGATTGTATTGTTGCCTTGGTTGATAATGCATTTTTAACATCTTTTGCACCAGAGTTCATCTCTCCCCTCCTCTAACTTCTTCCATTCCTAGAACATTGCTTTCAGGGGTTTGGGGAGAGGTATTCATCCCTTCATCCCATCTCTAGTTCCTGACATGGATCCTGGTTAGTATATTGACTGAATTAGTAATTAAGGTTTGTGCTAATCAGGAAAATATTCTGGTCTTATTATCTCAGGTTAAGCTTACATCCTAAATTAGCCCAGTTATATCAAAAGACAAAGAGTTTCCCTCTCTATTTCACCTGCTTGGTATGAGAAAGGAAGTGTGTTGTGGTAGTTGCTACTGGCAGCCTTGTTGTGATCATCAGGAAAAACATCTTGAGGACAATACCAGCCTGTGGAAGAGGCGAAGCTGAGACTTGGAGCCCTTATCATGATATGGCTGGGACTGCTCTCCTTTTAGACTTCTTGTTCCAAGAGAAAATAATTGTCCTTATTATTGATATTTTAGCCAGTTTGAGTTAGAGTTTTTGTTAACAACAAAAGTTAGTGATCTTCTATAGATTCCCTGTTTCAGATCATGACTGCTAAACCTGTGGAAATGGAAACGTACGGTGATGGAAAACAATAATTAGAATAGCAAAGGTCACTTGTTTCTTCCAAGTGACTTTCAAGAGCTGAAGGACTGCTCCATACTTGGGGAAAGAGGAAGAGGTAAAAGAAGTGCCAGACAGGCAGACACTCCACAGAAACTAAGAGACAAAAGCATTTGAAAGTAACTTCTGAAATAATTTTCCAGTATAGCTCCAATTTTAATGTCCCAATTGTCTGCACCCTGTTAGCAGCACCTGGGCAATTAAAATTACTTGAGATAATTGCTTCAGATGTATTGCAGAAACCCACTATGCTTATTTCCTTCCCAACAAAATAGTTAACCTATATTTTATTAATTTATGAGACAAGGATTTTGAAAAATGCAAACGTATTTTATAGAAAGATACCAAATCCACACGTGAACTTATAAACTTCATTTTTAATTAAATAAATGTCTTTATGGAAAATTGCTGTTTCCAGCCAACAAGGCTCTTTAGTTAACCATTTTGTTTTTATTCTATTAGAGTATCCAGTTCTATCCTTTTGGTAAATTACCCATGCACTCTGTATTTCTGGGAAGCTCAGGATGTCAGTATTTTGATGTGCTCAATATGAAGAAATATGACCAGGCTATAAGCAATGCCACTTTGTGGCACTCTGGCTACCTATAGCAGTAATGATAAAAATAGACAGGAATGAGACACTTAGGATAGCATCATCTGTATTACGGTTAGATAAATGATCGATAGCCTCCTGAATGTTTCTTGTCTCTTCCCCCTCCACCACTTTAGTTCAGACTTTCATTATCTTGCTGGATTACTACAAAGCCACTGAAGTGGTATCATTTTAATCTCCTGCCTTTCCTGTCTCCGGTCCAGTCTTCACACTGTTTCCAGATACATCCTACAGTTACACAGCTCCCATCACATCACTGTCTCACTCAAGAGCCTTTAGGGACCCTTTACCACCAGCCAAAATCAATGGTATTCAGGGCCCTGTTGTTTAAGGGCTTAGTTCTAATGTGACCCAAATACATTTTGCAAACTTTTCTCCGTATCTTTGGCTTCATGCACTGTATGACCTAACCCACTGGACTGTTTGCTCTTCCCCAGTTAGCCTTCCTGCTTCCACCTCTCTGAGCCTCAGCTGTGATCCTTCTCCTGTGATGACTGTTGTCTTAGTTCGTTTGGGATGCTGCAACAAAAGTATCATAAACTGGGTGGCTTCAACAACAAACTTTGATTTCTCACAGTTTTGAAGTCTGAGAAGTGCTCGATCAAGGCACTGGCAGACTTGGTGCCTGGTGAGGACCCACTTCCAATTACAGACAGCTGTCTTCCTGCTCTGTTCTCACTCGGGCTTCCCAGGGGGCGCCAGTGCAGGAGATGTAAGAGATGCTGTTTCGATCTCTGGGTTGGGAAGATCCCTGGAGGAGGAAATGGCAACCCACTCCAGTATTCTTCTTGGAGAATCCCAGGGACACTGGAGTCTGACAGGGTACAGTCCATGGGGTCACACAGAGTCAGACTCAACTGAAGCCACTTAGCACAAACCCACAGAAGAGAAGTCCATTGGTGTTGGAGAAAGTTGAGAGTCTACAGTGTGGGGCAGATGAGGGCAAGGGACCTCAGAGGTGAGGATGGTAAGAGAGGTGATAAGTGTCTGGGTCAGAGAGCTCCAAAGGGCCATAGCAGCTTGGGATTTTTTTTTTAATGTATTTACTTCTAACTGGAGGATAATTGCTTTATCCCATTACTTCCCATCACTTCATGGCAAATAGATGGGGAAACAATGGAAATTGTGACAAACTTTATTTTCTTGGGCTCCAAAATCACTGCGGAGAGTGACTGCAGCATGAAATTAAAAGACAAGGCTTGCTCCTTGGAAGAAAAGCTATGACAAACCTAGACAGTGCATTAAAAAGCAGAGACATCACTTTACCAATTAAGGTCCATAGAGTAAAAGCTATGGTTTTTCCAGTAGTCGTGTGCAGATGTGAAAGTTGGACTATAATGAAGGCTGAGTGCCAAAGAATTGATGCTTTTGAACTGTGGTGTTGGAGAAGACTTTTGAGAGTCTCTTGGACTGCAAGGAGATCAAATCAGTCAATCCTAAAGGGAATCAACCCTGAATATTCATCAAAGGACTGTTGCTGAAGCTGAAACTCCAGTACTTTGGCCACTTTATGCAAAGAACTGTCTTACTGGAAAAGACCCTGATGCTGGGAAAGATTGAAGGTAGGAAGAGAAGGGGATGACAGAAGATGAGATGGTTGGATGGCATCACTGACTTTATAATAGATGTGAGTTTGAGCAAACTCCAGGAGATAGTGAAGGACAGGGAAGCCTGGCATGCTGCCATCCATGGGGACACAATTGAGCAACTGAACAAGGAACAACAAAAATTGCTTTACAATGTTGTATTGGTTGTATTTGTTTACATGTTGATTCGTTGGTCAACAGGAATCAGCCCCAGGTACACATATGCTTCCTCCCTGTTGAGCCTCCTCCTAACTCCCACCCCATCCTGCCCCTCGAGGTCGTTGCACACCACCAGGTTGAGCTCCCTATGTTATACAGAGACTTCCCATTAGCCATCCATTTTACATATGGTAATGCATGTATTTCAATGCTTCTCTCTCAGTTCTTCCTGCTCTCTCCTGCGGCAGCTTATGATCTTATAACCACTGGGCCCTAGCTTATCATGACACCAGATGTTGGGTTAGGTATCACAGGGTATACAAAGCAATCAGGTTTTAAAAGGCTAAAAACCTGCTTGGTGGTGGTTTAGTTGCTAAGTCATGTCTGACTCTTGCAACCCCATGGACTATAGCCTGCCTCCTCAGCCCATGGCATTTCCCAGGCAAGAATATTGGAGTGGATTGCCATTTCCTTCTCCAGGGGGTCTTCCCGACCCAGGGATCGAACCTGGGTCTCCTGCATTGCAGGCAGATTCTTTACTGACTGAGCTACAAGGGAAACCCAAAAATCTGCTTACTGGGGCTATTTGAAAAATAACTGGGTGTATAAAATTTTGAGTGTGATGCTAGTAAGCTTTTTAACTAATAGATCTTGACCTGCAGTGAAGTGATAAACACCCTACGGGTCCATACACTAGGACCATCTTTTATAACATGTTTATATAATTCATTTTCATTTATATAACATGTGCAGCAATAGCAAGCTGTCAGTGCCACAGAAACCATTTAAAAACTAAATTAAGTATGAAATATTCACATTAGGAAGTATCCAGCATGTGACAATATGAAACTGATTTGATTAGCAATGACGCTAGTTGGGAATGGTGAACACAAGTCCCACCGTGTTTTTCCTTAGAGGGAGCTCAGTACTTAGCTCTCTCCCTTTTCTCCCAAATAAACCCATGGGAACTCTCCAGAGTCCAACCCAAGACACCCATATGAAGGTGTTGTTCCGTATGATAGAGCACAGGTATCCAACGCTATGACACACAAATGATGTCCTGTCGTGGCTGCTGTGTAAGCTGTTTTCATGAAAGGACTTCCCTTCCCAATGAAAGAGATGAAAATGTTAGATAAAATTCTTCCATGGGGTGATGTAATCCCAATTCAAAATGTCTAACAATTATGTTATTCCCCCAAAGAGTACATCTTTTTTGAGGGGGGTGTGTTTTAATACAGAAATCTCCTACAGTTTGGACTCATTTTCTAGAGTTTTGAGTTGATAAATACTTCAATTATCTGTTTGCATGTAAGTCTACAAGCACAATTAAAGACTCCTGCTCCTTAGAAGGAAAGATATGACAAAGCTAGACAGTGTATTAAAAAGTAGAGACAGCACTTTGCCAACAAAGGTCCAAGTAGTGAAAGCTATGGTTTTTCCAGTAGTCATATACGGATGTGAGAGTTGAACCATAATGAAGACTGAGCACCAAAGAATTGATGCTTTCAAATCGTGGTGCTGGAGAAGACTCTTGAGAGTCCCTTGGACTGCAAGGAGATCAAAGTAGTACATCCTAAAGAAAATCAACCCTGAATACTCATTGGAAGGGCTGTAGCTGAAGTTCTAGCACTTTGGCCACCTGATTTGAAGAGCTGACTCATTGGAAAAGACCCTGATGCTGGGAAAGATTGAAGGCAGGAGGAGAAGGGGACAGCAGAGGATTAGATGGTTGGATGGCATCACTGACTCAATGCACATGAACTTGAGCAAACTCTGGGAGATAGTAGAGGAGGAGCCTGACATGCTACCGTCCATGGGGTCGCAAACAGTTGGACAGGATTTAAAGACTGAAGAACAACAGCAAGCACAAGCACAAACAAAAATTACTTAAAAACTGAGAAGTTAGCATATTAGAATTTTACAAGTCCCTTAAGAAGTTTATGGGAAATGCGTCATAAATATAAGATTTTAATTACTGTTTAAAACGCCCTGTGATGTTTCCTAAGTTAGCTTGAAGAGATAGTTTAATAATGTGACCTTTGAATCTCTATTTTTATTCAACAAATATTTACCGAGTACGTGCTGTGGTCGGGCACTGAGACAGGAAAAGGGGAATGGGCAGTGAACAAGTGCAGCGTGATTGCTGCCCTGGTGGTGTGCGGAACGATGCAGTGGACATAAAGCTGCCCAAAACATCTGCCCCTGAGAGTGAAGATTCTGAAAAGGTAAGACAAAACTAAGGACTTCTGTTTTATTTCTTTCTAGTCTGAGCTTCCCTGAGGCTAGAACTGATTGACTCTGGTTGTAGATCCTGCTGGAGCGAAAGTGCTTTTTTTTCTTTTTTTAAAAAAGGGAACTGATGGCTGTGTTAGCGTGTCGGTGGTCTGGGGACTTGAGGTTAAGCTCCGATTTGCTTCATGAAGTCCCTGATCAACCTCAAGAAGCCCAGTTCATAGAACCGACACTCTGGCTTTTCAAAATATTCACTTGACCTTGAAACCATTCTTGTGAATGTCATGCAGCTAGCAAATAATAATGTATTTGAACAAAATGTTTGCATCGGTGACTCCAAATTGACACAAGCTCTGTAGGTTGTCTAAGACGAGAAACCTCTCAAAAGCTCATTTTATTTAGCGCCTGCAGGGTTTTGTGATTCTCTGTGCTAAAGATGACAAGCAGCGTGTTAATTACAGAACTGATATCCTTCAATTTACTCTTTTCTCACTACTTGCAATATTCTTCTTTCTCCCCCAATTCCCATCCCCACTTCTGCCATTCCCCCCCAAAAAAACTGCAAATGAAAGGTCTCACAGTCCTCATGTGAGTAATTTAGGGGCTGAAACAGTTCTCCTCATCAACCACTTTACAGCACAGTCAAATTGTATGCCCTGTTATGTTAAATTCTGATCTTTTTAACACAAGAAAAAATCATTTTGATAAAGGTTAATGCCTCCTTAATATTTATACACTTGAATCATGTTGAAAATGCATTTTGAAAGTCTGAAATCTTGAATTAATATGACAAGGTGCAGAGACTGTGTGACACCACTTGTGATTCATTAGCACATACTTTACAATGTACTAGCATCAAATGCAGAAGGCTGTCATGGTCCTGGCAAGCCTGTAAGTTTCATCCTGGTTTAGTCTCTAGCACTTCAAGGTTTTGACATGGAGGTCCAGAGACAATTCCAAATGCTTCTTGCAGATCAGGAATAAATTAATTTATCCAGCAACCTGCTAGGTATAATATATGAGCCTGAGAAACATGAAACCATCCAGCATATGTTTGTCTAGTTGAGAGCAGATTTTGAGCACCAGGCTGCCGTAACAGGAATGAACTGTGACAGGAACCTGGTAAATTGGAGACTGCAGCTGCTGCTTTGCACCTGGCTTGTGTCTTTCTCACAAAGTGAGTCTGCAAGTGATTAACAGTCCCAACGACTCGTATCATTTTGAAACAGAGCCTGGATAACCAAATGACTCAGTGGTAAAGAATCTGCCTGCAATGCAGGAGACGTAGGTTCGATCCCTGAGTGGGAGAAGATCTCCTGGAGAAGAAAATGGCAACTCCCTCCACTGGCACCCGAGTCATCAAGTTATGGTCTAGGTAGCAGGTTGATTCAAGGAGTCCAAGAAGGGTAGAGTGTGCACTCCACTCAGTTCCACTTATGTCTTGTCCAAAATGACCTCATTTGTCTACACATAGCTGCGAACCAGACTGTAAAATGTATATTTGAGTGGCAGCAGTGAATCCTGCTAAAACTCAGCGTGATACTCCTTCAGCTCAGTTCAGTGCAGTCGCTCAGTCGTGTCCGACTCTTTGCGACCCCATGAGTCGCAGCACGCCAGGCCTCCCTGTCCATCACCAATTCCCGGAGTTCACTCAGACTCACGTCCATCGAGTCAGTGATGCCATCCAGCCATCTCATCCTCTGTCATCCCCTTCTCCTCCTGCCCCCAATCCCTCCCAGCATCAGAGTCTTTTCCAATGAGTCAACTCTTCGCATGAGGTGGCCAAAGTCCTGGAGTTTCAGCTTTAGCATCATTCCTTCCAAAGAAATCCCAGGGCTAATCCTCAGAATGGACTGGTTGGATCTCCTTGCAGTCCAAGGGACTCTCAAGAGTCTTCTCCAACACCACACTTCAAAAGCATCAATTCTTCAGCGCTCAGCTTTCTTCACATTCCAACTCTCACATCCATACATGACCACTGGAAAAACCATAGCCTTGACTAGACGGACCTTTGTTGGCAAAGTAATGTCTCTGCTTTTCAATATGCTATCGAGGTTGGTCATAACTTTCCTTCCAAAGAGTAAGCGTCTTTTAATTTCATGGCTGCAGTCACCATCTGCAGTGATTTTAGAGCCCCCCAAAATAAAGTCTGACACTGTTCCCACTGTTTCCCCATCTATTTCCCATGAAGTGATGGGACCAGATGCCATGATCTTCGTTTTCTGAAAGTTGAGCTTTAAGCCAACTTTTTCACTCTCCTCTTTCACTTTCATCAAGAGGCTTTTTAGTTCTTCTTCACTTTCTGCCATAAGGGTGGTGTCATCTGCATATCTGAGGTTATTGATATTTCTCCCTGCAATCTTGATTCCAACTTGTGTTTCTTCCAGCCCAGTGTTTCTCATGATGTACTCTGCTAGAATGGGATAAAAGGTGCTTTGGGAAGTGATTTGTAGTGCTGACCTAGGCCTCTAGGGGGTGTAGCAATGTGACAGGGATGGAGCAGAGTGCAAAGACTCCTGTCATTGCAAGAACAGGTTGACTTGTGCAAGCAACAGTGATCACAAGGACAAGCCCACACTCATGCATTCACTAGTACATTTGCTTTTTCCATAAAGATCTGTACACATACACACATGTGTACATACATGTATACACACATACTTACATGCACACACTACACAATGGATCAAAAATGTTGTACACAGTTCCAAGTAGGTTGGTCACAGAGATTAATAATAAACATGAAGCAATCCTGTCAATTCCAAAATCCAGATGATTCAGCTTTCTTTTTAATAATAGTAAAACCAGAAACAGGTTCAGAAATAGTTTTTAGCATAAACTCCAGACTGGATTCCTTACAAAGCTTTTCAAGATCAAGGGAACACTGAATATTCTACTATGCCAAAGGGTTTTGAGGGATTTGGAAATTTTTAAGAGCTAAGATTTCAATATTTGAGGTAATAGCCAACTAAGGATAGCCACTAAATCACTGTTTTAGACACTGTGTGTATCTGTCAGTCAGAGACTGGGTTTCAGACTCCCAAGAGAACAGGTCATTAAAATAAATAGTCCGGCGGGTTCTTAGCATCCGCAAAGAACAAACTTATGAAATCTATGACACCATTAAATTTCCGTCTGCTCCGGGAGCTGTTGATGATACACGTGGGGCTTTTGCTGTTTTTTAGTTCCTAAATCGCGTCCAACTCATGCTGCAACTCTGTGGACTGTAGCCCACCCAGCTCTTCTGTCCATGAGATTTCTCAGGCAAGAACATCCTCCACTGGTCCCACGAGGCCTATGCCGCTAGGAAGTACTCTCCTCACTTTAAATACATGCACAGATGTGTCTGACTCTTTGTGATCCCATGGACTGTAACTCGCCAGGCTCCTCTGCCCATGGGATTTCCCAGGCAAGAATGCTGGAACGAGTTGCCATTTCCTACTCCAGGGGATCTTCCTGACCCAGGGATTGAACCCTCATCTCTTACATCTCCTGCATTGGTGGGTGTTTTGTTTACCACTAGTGACACCTGCAGGGGCGAAAGGAGCAACCCCACATCCAAGGAGCGCTGACTGCAAGGAAGCAGGAGGGCCTAGAGGAGCTACTCCATGTTCAAGGTCAGGAGCAGGGGCGGTAAGGACATACTCCTTGTCCAAGGTAAGAGAAACCAAAGTAAGACCATAGGTGTTGCGAGAGGGCATCAGAGGGCAGACACACTGAAACCATAATCACAGAAAACTAGTCAATCTAATCACACTAGGACCACAGCCTTGTCTAACTCAATGAAACTAAGCCATGCCCTGTGGGGCCACCCAAGATGGGTGGGTCATGGTGGAGAGGTCAGACAGAATGTGGTCCACTGGAGAAGGGAATGGCAAATTACTTCAGTATTCTTGCCTTGAGAACCACATGAACAGTATGAAAAGGC